>NC_088413.1:47186404-47266404 GCF_034236695.1 Oncorhynchus nerka | reverse complement strand
AATCTCCTACTGTACCATCCACAACCGTGGTCACTAGGACAAACACTTAGTTTCGCGCACTTCAAATGTTACTAAAGTTAAGGTTATGATTTAGGACGAATGTCCCGACCACCTGAGGCTACAACCAACAGCTATTCAGGAAATCACAGGGCCCTTGTTGTGATTGGTTAGTCCAGGAAAGTGGGTCTTGTTGCTGATGTGATAATTGGCTGACCGTGACCTTTGACCCTTATAGATGGGCGGTTTCCTCGGTGATGACCCGTCAGAACCAGATTCCTACAGAGGACGGTAGCCGTGTCACCCTCGCCCTCATCCCCCTCTGGGACATGTGTAACCATACCAACGGTCTGGTGAGTACTAAAAACACGTTATTATACACTATAACACGGCTGAAACGCAGTGGTGGAAAGTAAAAATACTTTCAGGTACTACTTGAGTATTTTTTGGAGGGTGTCTGTACTTTACAATTTTTTATTTTTGACAACTTTTTATTTTTTACTTCACTACATGCCTAAAGAGAACTTCTTGCTTCGTACATTTTCCCTGAAACCCAAAAGTATTCGTTACACTTTGAATGCTTAGTAGGACAGGAAAATGGTCAAATTCACGCACATCCCTGGCCATCCCTACTACCTGATCTGGTGGACTCACTAAACACAAATGTTTAGTTTGTAAATGATGTTGCAGTGTGTCCATGGCTATCTGTAAATGATGTTGGAGTGTGTCCATGGCTATCTGTAAATGATGTTGGAGTGTGCCCTTGGCTATCTGTAAATGAAAGCATCATTTTATTTATTTATGTTTTCTGTCTGCTTTGCTTATTAATATTAGCAATTTTAAATGATTTATACTTTTCCCTTTGAAACTTAGGTATATTTAAATCCAAATACTTTTTAGACTTTTACTCAAGTTGTATTTTACTGGGTGACTTTTACTTGAGTCATTTTCTATCTTTGACAATTTGGGTACTTTTTCCACCACTGCTGAAAAGTTGCATGTCCTGAAACGGGGCCTGTTGCGCGGCCTGAAACGGGGCCTGTTGCGCGGCCTGTTGCACAACTGCACACGAACATCCTCTACCCACTGTGCGAGAGGTTTTAATTAAATTAAGTTTTAAAATCCTCGTTTTTTTGTTGTAAAAAAAGCTGCTGTAGATAATTGTAGATTTGAGAGAAACCACACCAGTGTGTAGATTTGAGAGAAACCACACCAGTGTGTAGATTTGAGAGAAACCACACCAGTGTGTAGATTTGAGAGAAACCACACCAGTGTGTAGATTTGAGAGAAACCACACCAGTGTGTAGATTTGAGAGAAACCACACCAGTGTGTAGATTTGAGAGAAACCACACCAGTGTGTAGATTTGAGAGAAACCACACCAGTGTGTAGATTTGAGAGAAACCACACCAGTGTGTAGATTTCCTAAGATGGTTACGCTCATCTCATGGGTCCTTTTTTTGATTTATCACAATCATTTGGCTTTGATTGTATTCAGTGACTGATTGTAAAGGAGCGGTAATATCTCCTCCTTTGCGTGTGCATGTAAACTGCATCTTACGCCCCTTTGATTTGTGAAAGCCTGATATGTAGACAAAGCGAGTCATTTAAAGACATGTAATAAAATGTCTTCCTGTGTATTCCCTAGGTTTTAGTTTAATAAGAAGGGGGTTACATGTTCCGCCGACACATTCCCACATTTTTATTGCTCGTCTTCAGCCCCACTTCCTGCAGTGTTGCTCACGGGTGAGGAATGGTGTGGGCTCGTTCAATTACCTTCATTTCTGCCCATTTGTGAACTCTCACTAAATCCGGATAAAGGAATTATTTGTATTGATATACTCATTGATTTACATATGCTAAACCAACACATTCATGTTTTGAAATAAATTCACTTGATGATTTTTGTTCATTAGTCCCTTGAGTTTGTTACCGAACGAATGGAGGATTTGATATGCAGCTCGTCTCATACTAGGAGTGAAAATATTGTACATTTGTTAGATTAGCTGGTCACGTACAGTATATGAAATAAACATGCTGTAAATTGTTTCGCCAGTCAGTGAAGGAGCGTCACTTTGCAGCTCTGCACTTTTTTAACCACCTTTTTAAATGTCTCACTGTAAAGTGTGTTACGTTTTGAAATGCACTTTGATTTGAACCAGTCCATATAAAACCAAGAGCGTTGGGCCAGAAACCAAAAAGGTATCTGGTTCGAATCCCTGAGCTGACTGGGCGAACAAAAATCTGTCGGTGTGCCCTTGAGCAAGGCACTTCACCCTAATTGCTCCTGTAAGTCGCTCTGGATAAGAACTAAAATGCGAATGTCACTAATCAATCCGTGAACTGCAGTTTGCCTGTTGTGTGTTTCTCAGATCACCACTGGTTACAACCTGGAGGATGACCGGTGTGAGTGTGTGGCTCTGCAGGACTACAAAGAGAACGACCAGGTGGGTCTGGACGCCGTTTACTCTTTAGCTACGATACTAAACTAGCGTCCTGTCCTGGGGGGGATGTACCTCACGTGACAAACAGGAGATGGGACAGGATCCTGTGGGCCGTTCTGCCTTAAACAAGGCTTACCTACTTTACATATTTGTCCTGTACATAATGTTGAGTTATTATGGGGTTATGTACAAAGCGTACGATCCAATTGCATCATGGATGTGTATATCAATTTAAAGGTGGTTGGTTCCTGACTGGATGACTGACTGGTGTCCAGTGTTGATGTTATGTCTCTCGAGTGGCGCAGCGGTTTAAGGCTCTGCATCTCAGTGCTAGAGGCGTCACTGCAGACCCTGGTTCGATCCCGGGCTGTATCGCAACAGGCCGTGGTCGGGAGTCTCATAGGGCGGCGCACAATTGGCCCAGCGTCGTCCGGGTGACGAGAGGGTTTGGCCTGGGTAGGCCGTCATTGTAAATAAGAATTTGTTCTTAACTGACTTGCCTAGTTTAAATAAAGGTATTGTTTTAAGTATGTCAGGTAGTGGGAGAAGGTCAGGCTGGGTGTGAGTTAGCTGGGCCATGCCTGACTTATTGGCTGGAGGGAGTTTCCAGTTGTTAAATCCGTGCTTTGGGAGAGGGGTGGAGAATCGGGACTCCACTAACTTCTACAGCTCCCTCTCCTCCCAATCTCCACCTCTCTCTTTTTAGAATGGGAATTATTTGATAAGATTTAGAGACAGCGAAGTGTGTGTGTGTGGGGGGGGGTGATGGGGAGTCGAGCCTCTTGATCCTATGATTCCTCCGGCAGATGTCATCGTCCGGCCGAAGTGCCCAGAGCTCACAGAGGATGTGTCTGAAATAGCACCCTATTCCCTATCTAGTGTACTACTTTTGACCAGAGCACTATGGTTCCTGGTAAAAAAAAATAAAAAAAGTTTTGCACTATATAGGGAATAGGGTGCCATTTTTTTGGACGTGGAACCTGCCTGAGCTCACAGACACACAAACCACTAAGCTACATTCCCTCCTAAGCTTTATCACTCCTCCTCTCTATCCCCTGCCCCGTCTCTCGCTCTCCTTTACCTCTCACACTCCTTCTGCTATCTGTAAATGTGGATGTAATATGTTGGAGCCGTCCGCGAGTGGAGTGGTGTGGGGATTCTCTGTGCCCATGTGTAGCTTCCACTAGATCAGAAATGATAACATGATTATGATGGAAAATGGTACAGAGGAATAGTGGGTGGAATGTTCACCACATTGCTTACATCCAAATGATCCAATCTGCAGGAACCTTCTAGAGGTTGAGTTCGAATCGGATGATAAAGGGGAAGTTCAGCTGACTTTAGCTGCCAGCCAATGAAATACTAACGTTTGTAGTGGCAATTTTATTCATTTTTATATACAGTTTTTCCTGTTTTCAGGGAGAAAAACCGTCTAACATTAAGTTGTAAAATACTGAACTTCCCCTTTTAATAGTGAGTGACTGTTCTCTCGTCTGTCCTCAGATTTACATATTCTATGGGACGCGGTCCAACGCTGAGTTTGTGATCCACAACGGCTTCTTCTTCCAGGAGAACGCCCACGACAGGGTCAAGATCAAACTGGGCGTGTCCAAGAGTGAACGGCTGTACGCCATGAAGGCGGAGGTGCTGGCTCGCGCTGGCATCCCCTCGTAAGTAGAGAGGCTCGCGACACGCACACAGGCATTCCCTCGGCGGGATGGAGGGAGAAAGAGGGGGTGGCGCGAGAGAAAACAAATTATCTCTCTCCATTATGTCAGAGACGGGTAATTTCAGGAGGGCAATATTTTCCAGAATTTCAGTGAATTGATCAATGTGACAATTGGCAGGACATGGCCCACCATTATTACACTGCAAACACATTACCGAGGCTCTAGTCTCGCAGCATTACTATTACATTACTTCTCTGCCCATCGCTATCACAACACTACATACAGGAGAGGAGAATTTACTCTGAAAACAACAGCTGCACTGTGACATGAAGGCTGCATCACTATTCCAGGGCTGGCCAACCGTGCTCCTGGAGTGCTGCCTGCCTTTAGGCCATCCAGGAAGGGGTTTAACATTCCTTTAATGCGGTCATTACTTTTGACCAGAGCCCGCTGTGGGTCGAAAAACGCACCCCACATGGTATAGAGGCCTACTCTGAGACAACACTGCAACGTTTTCTGCTGGGCCGGAACAGAAACCAAGTGGTATCTCCCTCCCTCCCTTCTCTCTCTTTCTGCCTCTTATATTCTCTCTCTCCCCTCTCTCTCTCTCCGTTACAAGCGGCACGGTTAAAACACCAGGAATATCCCGTGGTAATGAAAGATTTACTTGTAATTGATTAAGTGTATGTTAAAGATGCCTCGGGGGATCAGGGTTTGCCCTCCACTCAGCTGATGCTAAATGTGAGTGGGTCTTGGTTAACCATGGACCAGTGGCGGCTATACTAAGCATCTGAGTTCGCCATGGGCCACTAACCTCCATTAACACAAACTGTACCTGCCAAGCCCCTTCACTGAGTTGAACCTACGGGTCAGGGTTTTATATGCGTCACGCCATACAGGGATCACTGTGGACGTCTTTGTGAGTTTTGTATTTGAACCTTTATTTTGACAGGGAGTCGATGCTGAGACCCAGGTCTCTTTTCCAGATGAGCCCCGTATAGCGCCGCAATACACAAACTCATTCAACTACACATTTATATACACCTTAAAACACTAGTATAAACATGTACACAAAAAGCCAAACCCAATAATAAACAGACACTTTATTCATTGAAAGGTACCCTAATAACCGTCCGAAATGCCCTAGAGGCACCAACTCCTTCAATTTTAAAGTACATTGTCTATCATTTCCACACGTAAAACGAAAAGCAGATCTACCCAACCCAGTGGAGATGGATGTTCAGAGTTCGCCCTCCCTGAGCACTGGTCCGGTAGCCCGTACATCTATAGGTTCACAATGAGGTAAGGTTGGGGGAAGTTTATGCAAGAGGGCTTCATAGACAAAAAAAACAGTGCAACGCAGCGATCTACGAGACCACGAGGGCCAGCCCACATTCTCATAGAAAATGCAAAATTCTGTACTGTACACATCGCCCGTAATAAAGGGCTATGATCAATGGCGTCCAATGGCTTCAATACAGTGACCGCTGCATTCACATAGAGCAGTGGTCACCAACCTTTTCTGAGTCGGTCACTTTCGCAGTCAAAAAGCAAGCTGATATCTACTGCTCAGATATTTTCTATGTACATTAACCTCAAACAGGTTTGTGGGAATGAGGATTGGGCAGCAAGCCTAGTACATAATCACAGCATATTGGCTATATGATTGGCCTGCCAATATTGTTAATCAGACCATATTATATTTCAAATCTCGAGCATTGATAACAAAATAGATCAGTTGGTTTAGCACCTGTGAGGCACTGTAGCATGAATTTAAATAATGAACTATTTTATTTTACCGGACTGACGGTACCTGCATCTGATGGTCAACGAGGTCAAATCACCACGTCCGTGATCTTCAGGTCGAGAAGTCTGAGCTCCAGAAGGATGCCAGAGTCGGATTGGCCGTTTAAAGAGATTTTTCTCAACCGCTCTCTCCTTCCTTTCCTCCGGTGAGACTGACCAGAGAGAGGGGACACCGTCTTCCACCTGCTCTCTCCTTCCTTTCCTCCGGTGAGACTGACCAGAGAGAGGGGACACCGTCTTCCACCTACCTGCTCTCTCCTTCCTTTCCTCCGGTGAGACTGATCAGAGAGAGGGGACACCGTCTTCCACCTGCTCTCTCCTTCCTTTCCTCCGGTGAGACTGATCAGAGAGCGGGGACACCATCTTCCACCTGCTCTCTCCTTCCTTTCCTCCGGTGAGACTGACCAGAGAGAGGGGACACAGTCTTCCACCTGCTCTCTCCTTCCTTTCCTCCGGTGAGACTGATCAGAGAGAGGGGACACCGTCTTCCACCTGCTCTCTCCTTCCTTTCCTCCGGTGAGACTGATCAGAGAGAGGGGACACAGTCTTCCACCTGCTCTCTCCTTCCTTTCCTCCGGTGAGACTGACCAGAGAGAGGGGACACCGTCTTCCACCTGCTCTCTCCTTCCTTTCCTCCGGTGAGACTGATCAGAGAGAGGGGACACAGTCTTCCACCTGCTCTCTCCTTCCTTTCCTCCGGTGAGACTGATCAGAGAGAGGGGACACAGTCTTCCACCTTATGGCGAAACTGGAGTCGCATCTGCCTCATGCACAAATTCATGTTGTTTCTATGACCAGAGAAAGTGAAATATTCCTTCATATTAAAATCGTCACGACGAGCTGCTAATAATCATAAAACGCAGGGCTGTCGATACTTGGCTACTCATTTGTTGCAGCTGCAGCCCGAGCATATAACAAAATATAGTGTTGAATAAAAACAGTGACAGTGCTGAATATAAACTTAAACATGAACTCGGTCATAAAAACAGCATCACTTTGCTGTATTCATTGACAGTCTCTCTGTGGTCATGATTTTTTTAAAGTTATTCAATCTTACGTAGGCTAGTAGCCTATTAAACTTGGCTGTGGCCAGGGACACGGAAGATCTGTAGACACGGTGATTTTGAGCTATTCGATTGGGCAGCGCAGTAGGTGCACTCGATTTAGTCACCGATTTTGCTGGTAGGCAGAGTTTGTCTCATGGGAACACTTTGCTTACCCGATGCGCAGGACTTTTGAATCAAGTGCACCTACCGGCAACAACGCAACATGATTTTTTAAAAAGAAGCGCAAGCCTTTATCGTTCGTTGGCTTTTCTACAGAAATATTTGGTGTTCGACTAGGAATATCTTGAAGATCGACCAGTCAATCGCGATCGACCGGTTGGCGACCACTGATATAGATTTATTGCCATAGTCAATAACCGGAATGAATGTTAACTGAATAATTCGTTTTCTGCTGTTTAACGAAAGGTGGGACCTCTTCCTATAGAAGAAGCCAATTTTGAATTCATTTTCTTTACTAACTCGCCAGCATGTTTTTTTGAAACGTAGCTTTCCCTCAATCCAGACGCACAGATATTTCTAGGTGGGGACAGCCTCAATGAGGGCACCTTTCACAAGACATGAATCATCAGATAGCTTTTCCTCAATCCAGACGCACAGATATTTCTAGGTGGGGACAGCCTCAATGAGGGCACCTTTCACAAGACATGAATCATCAGATAGCTTTTCCTCAATCCAGACGCACAGATATTTCTAGGTGGGGACAGCCTCAATGAGGGCACCTTTCACAAGACATGAATCATCAGATAGCTTTTTATGTGATTTGGAAAATAACATGTACTTGGTTTTACATGCATTAAGTACCAATTTCAGTTCAACTAAGGCTTTCTGCTGAGCAACAAAGGCAGATTGAAGCTCTGACAGAGCCTGATCAACCACAGGGGAGTTTAAATGGTCCTGGTAAGGTTTATTGGTCTAGGTTTAACTAAGGTGTGTGTAATGGGAAATAGAGAAGTTGCTGTGACTGTACGGTCTTTCACTTTTTCTTTCCTCTCTTCCCTCTCTCCACTCTCATCAGGTCTAGTATATTTGCCCTGCACTGCAGCGATCCTCCAATCTCTGCCCAGCTATTGGCCTTCCTCAGAGTCTTCTGTATGACCGAGGGTAAGACCCGCAAGCGTAAATGCTAGCATCGATTCGGGACCTTGCCTATGGATCCCCGCACGGTCACGAGGCCTGTCGCACGCTAAGGCACGATACCAGCAACGGCCGAGGAGAGGTTAAGAGTGATACCTGGACGTGAAATCCAGTTTGAAATAATACAAATACATTACTTGATCGAGGTTACCAGTGTAGCTCTCCAGGCAGGCTAAAGCAAATGCTCAAAGTATTTGAATGATTTGAAATTGAACCCAGGCCTGGCTAGCATACTACAGCTTCTGTAGGAGACAGGCCTCCTCTACCTCAGGCCACACAGATATATATATTGTCTATTGTCTCAGGTGTGTGTGTGTGGCGTGTGAACACATTAGGCACTCAACCTCCGATCCTTTCATGTCTCCCTCTCAGGGGTAATCAAGCCTTATGTAATTGCTCCAATCAAAAGGCAGATTGGGAAGACAGCAGTTGGCTACCGGTTTAAATACCTGGGGACTCGGCCTGTAGAATAACAGCCCTTTATCTTAACTCTAATGTTCAAGCTTTTAATTAATGTCACCAAGCTTAATTGACGTCTTTAAAAAAAAAACTAAGAAACATTGTTACATGTTTAGCTCTAAAGACCAGCTGAGTTGAGCTGGATGTTGTTTCCTCTGTGTAATCGTATTGGTCCTGACATTCTGGTTCGCTGCCATTTTAACCCCTCTTCGCCACAGAAGAACTGAAGGACTACCTGGTAGGAGAACATGCCATCAATAAGATCTTCACCCTGGGAAACACAGAGTTCCCTGTGAGCTGGGACAATGAGATCAAACTGTGGACTTTCCTGGAGACCAGGGCTGCCCTGCTGCTCCAGACCTACAAGACCAGCTCCCAGGTCAGTAAGGACAACATGGCTCACCCGCCATATTGTTTTATTTTCTCTCTTTGCTGACTCACTTTCTGTCTCCCCCTCCCTTCCCCTCTACCTCACTTGCTTACCCTCTTCCCAATGTCGCCCCACCTCCCTGTCCTCCAGGATGACCAGTGTGCGTTGGAGAAGCCCGGCCTCTCCTTCCACTCCCGCGTGGCCATCCAGCTGCGCCTGGCTGAGAAGCAGATCCTGGAGAAGGTGGTGGCCAGCGGCAAGGCCAAGCGCCTGCACTTCCAGCAGCAGCAGGAGGAGGGCGCTCCGCTGCCCCGCTATGAGGAGAGCGACATCGCCCTGCTGGAGAACGCCGAAGCCGACGACAAACTGCCCATCATCCTGAGGAAACTAGAGGAGGAGGACGAGGAGGGAGATGACCAGGCAGCGGTGGAGCAGGTGTTGGCTCAGGTACAGCAGCTGGGACACAGGGGCGCAGCCAGGGATCTAGCCCCCCTCATAGTCAACGGGGATGGTGGGAAGGTGGTGGTGAACGGGAATGGTACGGATGCTAGCCCGACGGAGGACGCTAGCCCAGTCCTGGAGGTTGGAGACGCTAGCCCGATTCAGGAGGCTAGCAAAGAAGCTAGCTCAATCTCCTCAGACGCAGGCCGAAGTGTTAGCCAAGCCCAGGACACTAGCCCTGCTCAGGAGGGGGATAATGTGGATGCAAACTCCACCATGCCTGACACTGCTGTCCCTGCAACCACCCAGGAACGGGAAGGCCAAACCAAGAACGGAGTGGGAGTGGACTTGGACCTGAGTGCGGAACGAACTGGAGACGAGCCCAAAGTCAACAGTGAATAGATGGAATCATAATCTAGCTAACCGTTATTGCAGAAGAAGAGCAGCAGTCAGCCAGTCAGTCAGCCCTTTTATATTTCTTTATTTTTGTCTCTCTAAAGTGACTCAGAAATAAAGAAGGAGCTAAGAATAAGAAATAAAAAACAGAATTTGAATTTTTAAATGGTAGAACTTTTCACTATCTGTCCATTTCGTTGGTTCGTCCCTCCTTCCATGGCTTTGTTATTGGTGCCTTTCTACCTACCAACCGCTGCCGACTGCTTGCACACTGCCAGTCAGTGTGTCTCCCCCATCGGCCTTCTGTCTGAGCATTAGAAGTTTGTCATTTACATGAAAAACTGGCTTTTTTTTTTTTGTTGAGGTTTGAACAGTGCTTTACTGGTTTACATTGAGTTTATTCACATACAAGCTGTGAGAGAACGGTAGGGATTAACAATGGCAGGGGACGACCCTGGTTTCAGTTCCACTACTGTAGGTGGGACAGAAGGAAAGAATTAGATTAGACTTGAATTGTATTTAATTTAGTCTCGAGCAAGCCAAAATCTCATCCTAACCCTTTACCTCTGTCAGTTTATTACTGTAGTTTATCTTAACGCTGCAATATGTGTTACTTTTTGGGAAACCTGACCAAATTCACATAGCAATGGGATTTTTAGATCTGTCATTTTCATTGATAGTAAGGTTAAGAAGTGTTAGATCAGTTCTATGTACGCTATTTCTATGTTTCCTATTCTTAAGTTTAGTTTTTGAGTCTTTTACTTTCGCTTTAGTACACCAGCTTCAAACAACTGAAATACCATTTTTAGGGTTATTGATAGATATTTCACAGCGGTTTGTTTTGTCACAAACTGAAATTAGGCAAACTGTTAGAATTTTTGAAACCAGGAAATGGCAGAGTGATTTCTGCATATTGCACCTTTTAATACACACCTAGTATAATTTCACAATATTTTTCTCTGGCTCTTTGTTGTCTGTTTGAGATCATCACTTCCCCTCTCTCTCTTCTCGCACTGCACTTCCTGGTTTTACTCAATAGCATTTTAAATACAACTGAAGGAAACTGCTGGCACAAAATTACCTGTGCACTTCTTCTGGGAACAAAAAGTATTTTATTTCTTTACTCAAGAGTATGAAGTACCATTTGAAATGTAATGGAAAGGATAATATGTGTGTTGATTGAGTGAAATTTGATGCCTAAAATCAGGTGATTTGGGCCTTTTTTTTTCTTTCATTTAAAACTTTATTATGAATGTACCTCAGCTCTTCAAGTTGCAAATTGAATCAACCAAGGATGAGTTTCTGTTGTGATGAAGAATATGACTAACGCTAGTCCATATTATGAGAGCCATAAGTCAGAATGGTGACGAAGTCGAACCTTCAGCAAGACACGACAAGACGTGGTTCACACAAAGGACTTCTGCTCATTTCACTTAGATGCTGGTTTTGTAGTTCGACATCCTGAAACGGTGCAAACTATTTTTGTTACTCCTCCCTCCACACCAGAAACGAGACAAACAAATCGTTAATAAAGAGGTCTCTGATCCAATCGCTCATTTTCAACGTATGTTTTTTTTGTCTGTATTGACATTTGCTCTATGTTCAGCTTAGTTTGTTTTTTGTGTTAGCCATTAAATGGCTATCGAAACATGATGTGGAGTTTAGCTCTCTCTCCGTTAGATGCCTAAGCTCTTAAATAACCCCGTAACTCCAGAACAGTAACTGTTATTGTCATTTCATCTGTTAGCAGACAGCGGTTCATGTCGGCACAGGGAGCTAATTCATTGGCGGCTGCAGACTCGTCGTCCCCCCCCCCCCCCGCGCGACGGACGGACGGATTTGAGCGGCCATTTTTAATAGGCCATGCACAAGCCGTTTATTTTCGCCTTACTCCAAAGTGTTAGCTCGCGCTGCTTACTTCTAATTCGTCTATCTGTTCGTGCTGTTACCAACCGCAATATGAGAGTTGCTCCGAAGTGTCTTCTGCTGTATAACACAACTATAAAAGGGGCTCGTTTTCTACCTTTGTTGAAGTATCACCATGTTTCCTGCTGCATACTGCACTTTGTCGCACTCCGACCTCTCATCATGGACTTTTTTGTTCCTGTATTTTGATTGACTCCCACTGGACTACCACCGCTACTTGCCATTTTGTACGATTCTCTACTAGTCTTTACCTGCTGCTTCTCTACAGATTGTTTCCAGTTAGTGTAGTGTACAGTTACTGAGAATTCTTCCTATTGCTTTAACCAATCACACTCTCCAAGCAATTCACAGCACCCTGTTCTATCTAGCCACAAAGTCCTCACCAGCTCGCCTCTTCGCCTGGTCCCAGGTCTGTTTGTGCTCTTGCCCAACCCCATTGCTGTCATTGTCAAGCCAATGAGTGACAAGGAGTTGGCATGATGACACAAACAGACGAGCACTCGGGCTACCTTTACAAGCCTGGTCCAAGATCTGTACTCTGTGCTTTAGCGAACTCCTCTGACAGTGATAGTTGGTGGTAACGTTTAGACTTTTGCCGGGTTCTCGTGGCCGTATGATGATTATTGTAAGTACAGTGTAACTGTTGAAATGATTCATTGTTACCGTACATGACAGCAACTCTAGTCTCGGGGGAACCAAGGCTTCTCACATTCTGTCAACAAGACCAGGTTTGAAAGGATGGCCCCGCGAGACTACCCTAACCTTTACTTTAAACGCAGTGTAAGTACGGTGACAAGTTGGCACAATACTTCTTACACTGTACAACATACAGATCTAGGATCAGTCCAGCTCACCACATTGCAGTAGTTTGAGGTTGGTCCTGTGTGATAGTGACAGAAGGTTGTGATGGACAACACAGAATAGTCATGAAACTGTCCACATGGAAACGCCACAGATTAAAGTGACTCTAATTTCTCACCTCCTATTCGTGTACAGCCTTGTTCTTTCTTTCTCTCCTGCTCTCTTCTCCAAACAGCCCTTACACTCCTCCGGGGGCACAAGGTCAGCATCCCTTTTTTTCCCCCCACTCTCTTTCTCTTTTCCTTTGTTGGGTTTATTTTAGTTTAGTTTTATTTAATGTATTTCCCCCCCTCCTCCTCTGCCCCCTGGACCTATTACGAATTTATAAAAGAAACATTATCTTGAATCATTTAATTCGGGGCAATTAAATTTTGAAATTCCCCATTCATAATGCATGGGAGCTCCAAGATAAAACCCCCCTTTTAATCCTTGAATATATTATTATAATGGGGGTGGGCAGCGGAGAGAGCGGCAGTCCTGCACATGTCCAGTATTGTTAGTGCTCTCTGTGTCAGTAGCTTGCTGTAGTGGGAGAGCAGGGGGAAGCAAGGATGAGGAGGAGAGCGTGAGAGGATAGAAGGCCTGGGACCATCGACTCCAAAGTAATCCTTCACCATGAATTATGAACTCAACTCCCTATAAATATACAATGGCAGCCACCACAGCCCAGCCCAACGCTAGGGCCCATTGTCATGCAAGTGTTTATTTACCAATAGCATCCTGTGTCCTGCTCTGAGGTGGGGGTGGAGAAGAAGAGATGGAGGTTTTGGATGGGTGGTGGAGGATAGGAGGGGGATCAGGTGATTGCTGTGGTTGGGGATAATGGGGTCATGTGTAGGGAGCATGTCATCAGTGCAATTTTAAGAGAATGTTTGAAACACGGAGTTGAAACGTGCTAAATGTCCTACAGTGTAACATGGCTGGTGTACAGTAGAGGGCTGTGTGCTGCAGTAACGGGTTCTGCCTATGTTCACGTATCTGGGTTATCAGAGGGCCAGTGGAAAGCCTCTTTTCCAGGGTCCTGATCAGCTGACTTGGGGCAGAGGTCATAGTTCAAATGTCGCAGGTGGCGGGCCCTAATTCCATCACTTTTTCAGAGCCCAGTGTGACAAACGCACTCACTCACCCATACACAAACGCATGCATGCATTCATACAGACGGACACAAGAACACAGACACTCAACACTCAGGCATGCACATTCACACACATTCACACTTGAGACATTGCTTGTATGTTACAGTATCACGAGCACACAGACAATTGACTCCACGGCGGAAACTGGTTTACCGTTTGCACTCAGGGTTGTGAGTCTATTGCGACCACATGAGTAAGAGATGATAGGATTGTACTGTGCTAAAAGCACAAGCGACTCAGCCCACAGCGCTTCTGTAACCAGTTCCACTACTGCTTGTCAACCGCTGTCTGTCCACGCTTACCGGTACAGTTTGACTAGAGGTTAACCTGTAGGTAATTGTCTCACACACACACAGTGTTTTACAATAGCTACGTGTTCAAATTGTATTTATCACGCGCCGAATACACCTAAAAGTGAAATTTTAACTTACGAGCCCTTAACCAACAATGCAGAGTTTTATTTTTATTTTAAAGAGAATATTTTTGCTAAATAAATTCAAGGAAAAATAGTATCTCAAATGATTGGCACCCTTGATAAAGATGAGCAAAAAAGACTATAAAATAAATGATACAAATACTGAGCTGTATTGTATGCTCTAGAACTGGGGAAATTGTAGTATTTTATACTAATACAATTGCTCAGAGAAAGAGATTGTATTAAGTGATAATAATAAAAAAAACTCAAATATAGGGCTAAAGATGATTGGCTTTCCTGTTTTCAGTACTGCATCACCCTCTCCCCTTGCGAGGATAATGACACTGAGCCTTTTCTAAAAGGTTTTATTGAGTTGCAGAACACATTGGGAGGGATCTTAGACCATTCCTCTGTACAGAATCTTTCCAGATCCTTGATATCGTTTGTCTTGCACTTGGACTGCCCTCTTCAATTCAATCCGCAGGTTTTCAATGGGGTTCAAGTCCGTACACTGAGATGTCCATTACAAAATGTTGATTTTTGTGGTCAATTAAACATATCTTTGTGAATCATTTTTTAAAAACATTTTTATGTATGCTTGGGGTTATTATTTTGCAGGGAGATCAACTTGCAGTCAAGTTTCAGCCGCTTGGCAGAGGCAACTAGGTTTTTGTCTAAAATGTCCTGGTACTCGGTCAAATTCATGATGCTGTTGACCTTTAAGGGCCCCAGGACCAGTGGGAGCAAAATGGCGTCATAACATCAAACATCCACCACCACGTTTTGCAAGTAGGTATGAGGTACTTTTCCGCATATAATTGTTTTTTTGACGCCAAACCCACCAGTGGTGTGTGTGGCCAAAGAGCTCTATTTTCATGTCAAATAAAATGTGGTAGGGGATAGAGTTTGGTGCTATCCCCTACCGCTCATCCCTCCTTCACCTCATCCCAAACTCTGGAACGACGCATCCCAACCCCTGTCCTCCTCCACCCCCCGTCCCCCGTCCCGTAGCATGAGTGAGCCTGCCTGAGCCTGAAGGCAGCATCAGAGCTCATAATGGAAGTGTCCATTTATTATTAAAGAGGGGGGGTTGGAGGGACTCTGGCCTAGCGTGACCGGCCCGGTTTGGGTCTCCATCTGCCTGCCTTATGGAAGTGACATGTGCGAGAAAGTGATTGGCAAGCAGAGGATTGTGAGGTGAAAAGGGTGTGAATAATGTGTGGGAGAGAGGGAGCGGGAGTGCCTGAAATGCAAGAGGGAGAGTGGGTGGGTACGTTTTCCTGCCCCCCCCCCCCCCCCTTTCCTGTTTTAAGATTTAAACAGGTGAAATGATACCTACTACAGTAGCAGGATTCACCGCTACGGTGTTCGTTGTATGAACACAGATAAATCGGGATGGAGAGAAGGGGCAACTTGGGGATTCCAGGAATGAATTGAACCAGGTGGAGGAAGAGAGGAAGTGATATCAAGATACACTGCATTCCAGTTTTAGGTCTGATTTTTATTTAGTCAATTGAAATAGAGATGTGTGACGATTCGGTTTCTGTACACGAGTGTCAACCAAGTGTCTCTTTTGATCGGTTCGCATTGCACTGTGTGTCCTTCTGTTACATGGACACGGAAGAGCTCACTTAGTCCTTCAGAGTCTGCTGACGCACCCGTGCATCAACCTGATTAACGTAAACATCTTTCGGGTTCAGCAGTGGTGGAAAAAGTACCCAGTTGTCATAGTTGAGTAAAAGAAAAGATCCCGAAGTAGAAGATGACTCAAGTGAAAGTCACCCAGTAAAATAATACTTGAGTAAAAGTCGGAACTTGATTCCTTATAATTTATTTACTTTTTTTTTCTAAATGTTTGTGTCATTTATGAATGTTATTCTACGTGCTTCTGTGGGCTATAGTAGTAAAGGCCAAATTCAATATTTTGTTAAAATAAAATTGTTTACATACAGGGGTCCAATAATTCCAAAGCTTAACGATCCATCGGATGACCCCCCTCTAACTGGACTTAGTTATTTTACAACAGTGAAACCACTGCATGTATAATAGATGCATTGTCTTTGCTAATGCAGTGGGAATGTTTAGAGGGGGAGGGGAGTCACACAGAAGTAAGGGGGAGTGAGTGTGGTGTTGGTGGTATGACTATAGAGAAAGAGAATTAGAAAAGAAACAAGGATACGAACAGAGAGGGTGACAAAATAGGCACGGGGGACAGAGGTAGAGAGATGGAAGAGTGGATGGAAGACAGATGAGAATGAGAGTCCCCAAAGCACGCTGGTCCTGGGGCTCTGTTCACAAACAGAACCCACAGAGCCCCAGCACAGCTACCCAATTAGACGCAACCAAACCGTGAGGAAACAAAAATATAAATACTTGACACATTGGAAAGAATTTACTAAAAACATTAGAAAGAATTTACAAAAAAAAAACCTGAGCAGATGAAAAGAAATGTCGGGCTAGAGAAAATGGGCCTGTGCGACTCAGCTGAACGCAGATGCAAATGGCAGAATACCTGACCACTGTGAATGACCCAAAAATGAAGGACGTCTTTGACTATGTACAGACTCAGTGAGCATAGCCTTGCTATTGAGAAAGGCCGCCAAAGGCAGACCTGGCTCTCAGCAGAAGACAGGCGATGTGCACGCTGCCCACAAATTGAAGTGGAACTGAGCTGCACTTCCTAAACTCCTGCCAAATGTATGACCATATTAGAGACACATATTTCCCTCAGATTACAGAGACCCACAAGAATTTGAAAACAAATCCAATTTTGCTATACTCCCGTATCTACTGGGTGAAAAACCACAGTGAGCCATCATAGCAACAAGATTTGTGACCTGTTGCCACAAGAAAAGGGTTGTTCCTCACTGGTTGCCATCATTGTAAATACAACCTATATTTATGTTGATTTATTTTACCTTTTGTACTTTAACTATTTGCACATCATTACAACACTGTATATAGACATATGACATTTGTCTAATATTATTTTGGAACTTTTGTGAGTGTAATGTTTACTGTAAATTGTTTATTTCACTTCTTTAAAAATATATATATTTCACTTACTTTGGCAATGTAAACATGTTTCCCATGCCAATAAAGCCCTTAAATTGAAATTGAATTGAATGAGCAGAGAGAGGGAGTCAGGGTGAGATTGAGAGAGAGATAGAGATGGAGACAGAGAGAGTGAGATGGATACTGAGAGAGAGCAGATGAAAAGAGATGGAGGGCTAGAGAAAATGGGCCTGTGCAACTCAGCTGAACGCAGATGCAAATGGCATGCTGATAAGGGCCCATAAATCCAGAGTGTGTGACGTCTCTCCCTCTGCCGTGCTTCCCCGCCCCACCTGCCCCGACAGAAACACACTCAGGTCATCTGTCTGTACACCCTCCACAGACCACCCCCCTCCTCCCCCAACAATGAGACACCCTCTCACAGGAAAACGAGTGGGCTGTAGGAGAGGGTATGGAGGGGGGCCAACAAAATAATCTCAACATTCAACCAGGATAGGTGGACTGACTCTCACAGTTGTCCTCTCATCCTTTCCTGTTTTTGTTTTTCAAGATTGCTCCTTCTCCATTATCGGGTTGAGCTGTGCCCCAGAAACACACGATGGAGAGGGGAGGAGTACCTAAGGAGAGTGTGACTGTGAGAGAGAGAGACCCCTATTCTCCAGGTCAGAGAAGGAACAAATAAATGTGTTGGGCACAAGGAGCGCGGCTGGAGAGGAGGGGGGAAGGGAGGAGAGGGGGAGCGGGTGGGGAGAGCGCACGGCAAGCCGACAGCTGATGAATGGCCGGGCAGGCTGTAAGTGACAATATGCAGACAAGCGAGATCATTTGCAAATGGATGCAGGGTGTGAGGGGGATAGAGAGAGAGAGAGAGGGAAAGGCAGGCGAGGGGAGGAGGAGAAGAGGGGTGAATGGGTTAACCCTATGCAGGCCCTGCCATCCTTCCTTTCAAGGAGAAAGGGGAGAGGAGGAGGAGGAGAGCTCCCACCTGCCCAGAAGAGAAGGCTCATTTGTTTGTGTTGATGGAGAATTCTCTCTGCATTGGGCTGCATGCATACAGAGGAGAGACTAACGTAACTGTAGACTAACATTACTGTAGACTAACATTACTGTAGATTAATGTTAGTGTAGACTAACGTTACTGTAAACAAACGTTACTGTAAACAAACATTACTGTAGACTAACGTTACTGTAGACTAACATTACTGTAGATTAATGTTACTGTAGATTAATGTTAGTGTAGACTAACGTTACTGTAAACAAACGTTACTGTAAACAAACGGTACTGTAGACTAACGGTACTGTAGACTAACGTAACTGTAGACTTAACGGTAGTGTAGACTTAACGGTAGTGTAGATTTACGTAACTAGATTAACTTCTGTCTTCAGGCTTTTCTTTGGATCAGGCTTTTCCAGATGTTTCTAGTTTAGTAGCCGGTAGAATAAACCTCAGAGAGAAACCAAAAGAGAAGTCTTGTTTAATGTTTCCCTCTGTAATGGGGCCATTACGTCTACTGTTGGTTGACGGTGCATTTCTCAGTTCTATTCTGTTCCATTTTATTTTGCATTATATTCCATTTCAACTCTTGTTTCCCCATTGTGTGTAGTGTGGAAGTGCTGCTGATGGAATGGAATAGAAGGGGTGATCAGTATTAAATGAAGGTCTATTAGTCTAATAGCGATGGAATAAGTAGGGGCCAATATCCTGTCCAATCTAACATTCATCAGGCTTTCTCAGCTACGCTACGTTACACTCTCATCCAGTAGCATCTATATTTAACATCCACCAGACACACTCTACTACTCAATACATCACAGGCTCGCTGTGGGTGTGTGAATAGAGATGTATGGGAGTGACAAGTGTGTCTGTGAAGCGGACTCTGCTGCACAGCCATGGAAAGGAAACACGGAAGGAAATCACTGAGAGAAATGACTGTGGGAACTGCTATCACTGAGGGACTGTCATGGTTAAGATAGTTCATTAGCCCATCTAAAGCCACCTTTGTCAATCTAGTTGCGTTAGTGTTGTCATAGTGAGCGCTGTCCTTCTCTCACGCTCTGTCTCTGTCTCTCTCTGTCTGTCTGTCTCCTTCTCTTGTCTCTTTTTCTCTCCTTGTGTGGTTACTGGCACCTAAAAACAACAAAGTACTCCTCAGTGTTTCAAGTGTGTTTGTCATTCTTGCATCACCTCTCTGGACCCCTCTTTCCCCTATCCCTGCCTCCTCTCCAACTCTCCCTTCCCGGGTCTTAATTGACCCTGTAGAGTAAAATGAGGTTGTGTAGGGACGGCTCCAGCGCTCCACTTAGGCACCTGACACGTAGATCAATCACTGTTGATCCTAATACCCTTAACAAGGTGTGTCTGCACTCAAAGGACATCTGTGTCTGCCCTTACCGTCGTCCCTGTCACACACGTGCAGGCACACGCACATAATGTACGCATCCCAGGAGGCTGCTGAGGGGAGAACGGCTTGTAATAATGGCCGGAACGGCGCTACTGGGATGGCATCAAAGACTATGTGTTTGATACCATTCCACGTACTCCGGTCCAGCCATTACCGCGAGCCCGTATGTGATTGCGGTGTTGGTGGTTGGCGGTGTTTGATGGATCTGGTGAGCTGGTGTTTGTAATGGTGCTTCCTGTACCACACACAGGGCTAGCCATGAGGAGCTGTCCTCTCTGTGAGATATGGGTTGCGTGTGTGGTCAGATGGACCTCCTACGAGGGTATCTGGTTCTATGATTGTCACAATCGCATAATACCCACTGGGTACAGACGTCAGTTCTAATTTTGATTTTGTTCCGTTGTCAACTAACGTAAATTCAGCGCGAAATCAACAAAAACAATCACCATGTATTTGGATTTAGGTCAAAAGTTGGAAATTCCCTTTTTGCAAATCTAATCAGTTGTCAACATTGATTCAACGTCATATCACATTTTTGGTTGTTGAAATGACGTGGAAACAGCGTTGATTCGAACAGTTTTTGCCCAGAGTACATTACTGTTTTAAGCAAAAACATGGTTTTAATGTATATCTTCCACATAACATTAGTGTGTAATCTACATATCCCTGCTCTCGTCCAACTGAAACTGCCACCAAGATGAAAAACAAACCCACTATGAAAGCCCAAATCTAATTAGAAAGAGACAAACTAATATGACATTTCATTTTGATAAATAATTCCAGCTCCTGAAGTCCCTGGAGGCTTCGCCCGAAGCAGATCAAACTTTTCTAATGCTCTTAAAACGCTCCTCCATTTTTTTTATTGATGGCATTATATCGTTTATAGACTTTGTTGCTTCGAGATCCCCTGGAAATACTTCATTGTATCTGATGCAGGCTTGCTGTAATATCATTTGTGTGTGTCCGTGCATCTGTGGAGGTTTTTCCCCTCTGTGTTTCTGCAATAACAGAAGTGTAATCTCTCTCCTCTTGTAAATAAAACTGAATTTAGTCTTGGTCTGTCGAGCAGAGTGATGTTTGGACCAAGAAAACCATGTATCTAAATGTAAACACTATTTGGGCTCCCTATTCTCTACTCTGTGTGTTTGTGTATTTCTTTGTTTCTATGTGTGTGTTTCTGTTTGTGTGTGTGGGTTTGTGTGTGTGTGTATCTTCACGTGTGTATCAGTTTGTGTGTGTGTATGCTTGTGTGTTTCGGTTTGTGTGTGTATGCGTATGTATTTTACATGCCTCTCTTTCCCCTCTCTCTCAGGATGCGTGTCAGGCAGGTCCACATGGAGCTCCTGGAGGCTTAGTGTCTTAGTGTCCACTCTTAACAAGGCCACAGCCTTCCCCTGAGAGGGCTTCTCCAGGGGCCATGCTGCCTTAATGCCCTGTAAAATAGAGAGATAGGTATTAAAAGAGAACGAGAGAGAGGGGACAGAGGAGTGATCATAGGCTTGTGGTCGGAATTTGCCCAGAGGGGTTGATGTCAGGTTGGTAGACCTGGTATCCTCTGTTACTCCCCCCCCCCCTCCATCGCTCTATCCTTTCCACCTTCCTCCAATCTTCCCAACCTTCCATCACCTTCGCTCTTCATCCCTTCTTTGACCTCCATCCCTCCCGTGTTACCTATCCTCTACTGCTTCCCCCTCTCTCTCCATTTCCTCCATTCCTCCATCCCTCCATCCCTCTCCTCTGGTGCAGACATTGGGCCTGACAGTCAGGCTGCTGGGCAGGCAGGAGAGCCACCGTGCCACAAGCCATCTCGTCTCCTCCTCGGCCCCCAACACACATACACATCCCCTTCCCCCCCGCTACTCTCCGTCCACCTGAGCAGCCATGACCATCGCCTGTCACCACGGTAACTCGTATAGCGTTTCGATTCGCCCCCGAACAGGTCAGAGGGGCAGCGGTGACAGAAAGTCGGGGGGTTTGGGCAGGAGGGAAGAGAGGAGAGCATGTGCACACGCACACGAACACACACACACACACAAACAAACACACATACACGGTGCTGTACGGTGGTGGCAGCCAGGTCTGTGGTTTCTAGGTCAGGGACCAGGGTTGGGGACTGATGAAGATGAGAAGGGACACCAGGACAGCGCTGGCCTTTTACCGTGGGCCTGGCCCCGTAACGTCCCAGCACACCGTCCAGGCCCAGCAGTGTGTGTGTGTGTGTGTGGAGTGAGGAGTGGAGATGTGAGAGGGGATCAGACCTGATATGAGGTGATTTTGTCGTCTCTTTACTTCTAGCAGAGTGACGAGCAGGGAGAGGACGAGGAGTGGAGAGGGCCGACGCTCTGCAGCCAGAGGAGTACGCTTGGCTGGACGGACAGACTAGAGGTGATCGCCCAGGGAGGGACTGGAGAGGACCGCAAGTTCACACCCTGATTGAGGTTATGACAATCGAAGCCAAACCACTCTCGCTACAGTGTCTTCATTGAATATTTGAATTGGATCTAAGTGATCCTAATTCTCTCCCATTATCTACTTGCTGATATGGCAGCATTACAAGGCCCTGTTGACATATAGCCTAGCACTCATTATTGCTTGATTAAGGACTACTTTACCAGGCAGGCTGCTGAACTGTACACACACACATACACAACTCATCTATTATTCACGATGTCATTCATATTTAACTGTGCTTTCATATGGGCTGAATCATAACCTTTTCTATGGGAACATACAGTACAGTGTTACCTCTGCTGCTCCGTAGGAGAGGCATGGGACCAACAGTAAACTAACAGAGCTGGAGGAGGACTCTAATAAACTTGCTGTGTGTGTGTGCGCGCATGCCTATGAGCCCATGTCTGTGTCTATTCATTTGGTATAATTCACACATTTGTTATGTTCATATATTTGTTCCGATTTATTCTCTTGAAGGAGAGAGGACTGAACTCACCAGAAGGGTTTATTTGACCAGGAGAGGGCAGCGGTGGAGTCAAAGAGCTTTAATTAGTGGTGTTCCAGTCACTGAGGCATAGCAGAGACGGCAAGAGTGTTTGTTGTTTTTTCATTTGCTTTGGCAATGTTTCCCATGCCAATAAAGTTTCCCGGAGAGGGAGGGAAAGAGTGTGGCTGTTACAGTGAACGTAATAGCGCCATACTGGCGGTCACGAGTCATAATTGCAGTCAAATTCCACGTGACCGTTTATTCACAGTAATTAGGCTTCTCCAAGCTCTGATGCTGCTGATGGTCATTAGTAGGCTACCAAACTTGCTATCTGACTCATACTCAGCACTCTATTGTCCCTCTAATCACTCTGACTACAAATGTTTTCAAAAATCAAATCAAGCACTTCATGAGAGCCCATGAGGTAATGTTGCGCAACATTTCTGTAGGCTATGCAATTGTGTGAGAAAACAGTGATGACCTCTATTAAAAAGAGGAGGATACCATCATCTTTCTATAGGTTAAGCCTACTATATGTATTTATCAACGTTCCTAATATTAAGCACATTGCTTCGCTTTACAACAGGAGTATAGCCTACCTGGCTGGCATGAAAATAAACCATGGGAAAAGCGTTCTTCATTCACTATTTAAGTGCATCGATGACATGTTATTTTTCTTCCCATGCACCTGTTACGAGACAGGCACATGATAACGGTCTATTCTAAATCAAAACGAATTACACACATATTATTTAGCATATGTAAAGACAACATTTAAATTAAGAATAGTCTGATGGGTGACAATATTAGCCTATCATTTGTGAATGGTTTATTATCACTTGTGAATGATTCCCAGTGTGTACAGTAACACAAGAAACAGGGCACACCTCCTGTAGCCTAGCCGATAGGCCTATATGTTTTGATAAGTTTTGTATCACAACTAAAGTGACCAAATAACTTCTTAAAATGAAGCATATTAATCCGCTTTACAACCGGTGTAGAGCCTAATTGGGATACAAAGAGGGCGCAGAGTTTCATGTTTGGGGAAGATAATTTACACCATAAAAATGGGCCTATGTAATAAAGCATACATGCATAATTGTATTTGCGATCACTTTTGAGAACAGTGTTTTCCCGCTAATTGATTGCATTTTTGGAACATTTGCACTTATAGCCTACTGCTGTGTGCTCATTGCTGCTCTTAAAATTTGAATAAATCTTGTTAGCTGACACAAAGTATGCTGAATATGGATACGTCTTCTAACAATATACACCTCGGTATTCGCAAATTTTGCGTCCCCAATGTGTCTGTCTTCACTTGTAGCCTACTTAGCTGAAATGCCTGTGAGAAGAACCCGATCACTTGACGGGCATTGGCTAATAAGAATTTATGTATACTACCGTTCAAAAGTTTGTGGTCTCTTAGAAATGTCCTCGTTTTTGAAAGAAAAGCATTTTGTTTTTGTCCATTATAACATCAAATTGATCAGAAATACAGTGTAGACCTTGTTATTGTTGTAAATGACTATTGTAGTTGGAAACAGCTGATATTTAATGGAATATCTGCATAGTGCATAGGTGGACAGAGGCCCATTATCAGCAACCAATCACTCCTGTGTTCCAATGGCACGTTGTGTTAGCTAATCCAAGTTTATCATTTTAAAAGGATAAAATATCCTTTCAAATTTTATTCAGCAATGTTCAATTGTATTCTTCATACTATCAAATAATAAAAAATAATGCCACAGAATTCTAAACAAATCTTGTTTTGCTAGATGAACTAGTGGAGCCTACAGCCATATGACATAGCCAGATCAGGGCCTTCCATAAGGACATACACTGTATGCTATTCTGTTCTCCTGAAATCCACTACATTTTCTTCATATCAAGTTTCTTTAGACCCGTCTAAAATAAAGAATGGTTTTATTGTGACAGTGTATTAAATTAGACTTTTTCACATTGATCAGCGGCTCGTAGGCAATGCATGGAAGGAGATGCTAAATGTGTTCTTGTTCATTGACGGTCAACTACCATGAGACCGGCAGTTATTTGCTTGACAATCACTGGCTAACAAAATGTCTTGACCGCCACAGCGCTTGGAGGGAGAGAGTTATAGTTTCACTGTATTCACAGAGGGAGAAGTAGAGAGGGAGAGAGTTATAGTTTCACTGTATTCACAGAGGGAGAAGTAGAGAGGGAGAGAGTTATAGTTTCACTGTATTCACAGAGGGAGAAGTAGAGAGGGAGAGAGTTATAGTTTCACTGTATTCATATAGCATCACAGAGGGAGAAGTAGAGAGAGAGATGTATAGTTTCACTGTATTCATATAGCATCACAGAGGGAGAAGTAGAGAGAGAGATGTATAGTTTCACTGTATTCATATAGCATCACAGAGGGAGAAGTAGAGAGAGAGAGATGTATAGTTTCACTGTATTCACAGAGGGAGAAGTAGAGAGAGAGATGTATAGTTTCACTGTAATCATATAGCATCACAGAGGGAGAAGTAGAGAGAGAGAGATGTATAGTTTCACTGTATTCATAGAGGGAGAAGTAGAGAGAGAGAGATGTATAGTTTCACTGTAATCATATAGCATCACAGAGAGGTAGAGAAGTGTAGTTTCACTGTATTCATAGAGGGAGAAGTGAGAGAGAGATGTATAGTTTCACTGTATTCATAGATCACAGGGAGAAGTAGAGAGAGATGTATAGTTTCACTGTAATCATATAGCATCACAGAGGGAGAAGTAGAGAGGAGAGAGAGTATAGTTTCACTGTATTATAGCATCACAGAGGAGAGAAGTAGAGAGAGAGATGTATAGTTTCACTGTAATCATATAGCATCACAGAGGGAGAAGTGTATAGTTTCACTGTATATAGCATCACAGAGGAGAAGTAGAGAGTATAGTTTCACTGAGAGAGAGAGATGTATAGTTTCACTGTATTCATAGCATCACAGAGGAGAGAGAGAGAGATGTATAGTTTCACTGTAATCATATAGCATCACAGAGGGAGAAGTAGAGAGAGAGAGATGTATAGTTTCACTGTATTCATATAGCATCACAGAGGGAGAAGTAGAGAGAGAGATGTATAGTTTCACTGTAAGAGATATAGCATCACAGAGGGAGAAGTAGAGAGAGATGTATAGTTTCACGATGTAATCATATAGCATCACAGAGGGAGTTTCAAGAGAGAGAGAGAGAGAGAGAGTATAGTTTCACTGTAATCATAGCATCACAGAGGAGAAGTAGAGAGAGAGATGTATAGTTTCACTGTAATCATATAGCATCACAGAGGGAAGTAAGAGAGAGAGATGATAGAGAGGGAGAAGTAGAGAGAGATGTATAGTTTCACTGTATTCATCAGAGAGGAGAAGTAGAGAGAGAGATGTATAGTTTCACTGTATTCATATAGCATCACAGAGGGAGAAGTAGAGAGAGAGATGTATAGTTTCACTGTATTCATATAGCATCACAGAGGGAGAAGTAGAGAGAGAGTATAGTTTCACTGTATTCATATAGCATCACAGAGGGAGAAGTAGAGAGAGATGTATAGTTTCACTGTAATCATATAGCATCACAGAGGGAGAAGTAGAGAGAGAGATGTATAGTTTCACTGTAATCATATAGCATCACAGAGGGAGAAGTAGAGAGAGAGATGTATAGTTTCACTGTAATCATATAGCATCACAGAGGGAGAAGTAGAGAGAGAGATGTATAGTTTCACTGTAATCATATAGCATCACAGAGGGAGAAGTAGAGAGAGAGAGATGTATAGTTTCACTGTATTCATAGAGGGAGAAGTAGAGAGAGAGAGATGTATAGTTTCACTGTATTCATAGAGGGAGAAGTAGAGAGAGAGATGTATAGTTTCACTGTATTCATATAGCATCACAGAGGGAGAAGTAGAGAGAGAGAGAGATGTATAGTTTCACTGTATTCATATAGCATCACAGAGGGAGAAGTAGAGAGAGATGTATAGTTTCACTGTATTCATCAGAGGGAGAAGTTGTATAGTTTCACTGTAATCATAGCATCACAGAGGGAGAAGTAGAGAGAGAGAGAGATGTATAGTTTAACTGTATTCACAGAGGGAGAAGTAGAGAGAGAGAGATGTATAGTTTCACTGTATTCACAGAGGGAGAAGTAGAGAGAGAGATGTATAGTTTCACTGTAATCATATAGCATCACAGAGGGAGAAGTAGAGAGAGAGAGATGTATAGTTTCACTGTAATCATATAGCATCACAGAGGGAGAAGTAGAGAGAGAGATGTATAGTTTCACTGTAATCATATAGCATCACAGAGGGAGAAGTAGAGGGAGAGAGTTATAGTTTCACTGTATTCACAGAGGGAGAAGTAGAGAGGGAGAGATGTATAGTTTCACTGTATTCATATAGCATCACAGAGGGAGAAGTAGAGAGAGAGAGATGTATAGTTTCACTGTATTCATATAGCATCACAGAGGGAGAAGTAGAGAGAGAGAGATGTATAGTTTCACTGTATTCATATAGCATCACAGAGGGAGAAGTAGAGAGAGAGATGTATAGTTTCACTGTAATCATATAGCATCACAGAGGGAGAAGTAGAGAGAGAGAGAGTATAGTTTCACTGTAATCATATAGCATCACAGAGGGAGAAGTAGAGAGAGAGATGTATAGTTTCACTGTAATCATATAGCATCACAGAGGGAGAAGTAGAGAGAGAGAGAAGAGATGTATAGTTTCACTGTATTCATAGAGGGAGAAGTAGAGAGAGAGAGATGTATAGTTTCACTGTAATCATATAGCATCACATAGGGAGAAGTAGAGAGAGAGAGAGATGTATAGTTTCACTGTATTCATATAGCATCACAGAGGGAGAAGTAGAGAGAGAGAGATGTATAGTTTCACTGTAATCATATAGCATCACAGAGGGAGAAGTAGAGAGAGATGTATAGTTTCACTGTAATCATATAGCATCACAGAGGGAGAAGTAGAGAGAGAGAGAGATGTATAGTTTCACTGTATTCACAGAGGGAGAAGTAGAGAGAGATGTATAGTTTCACTGTAATCATATAGCATCACAGAGGAGAGAGTAGAGAGAGAGATGTATAGTTTCACTGTATTCATATAGCATCACAGAGGGAGAAGTAGAGCAGAGAGATGTATAGTTTCACTGTATTCATAGAGGGAGAAGTTAGTTTCACTGTAATCATATAGCATCACAGAGGGAGAAGTAGAGAGAGAGATGTATAGTTTCACTGTAATCATATAGCATCACAGAGGGAGAAGTAGAGAGAGAGATGTATAGTTTCACTGTAATCATATAGCATCACAGAGGGAGAAGTAGAGAGAGAGAGAGATGTATAGTTTCACTGTATTCATAGAGGGAGAAGTAGAGAGAGAGATGTATAGTTTCACTGTAATCATATAGCATCACAGAGGGAGAAGTAGAGAGAGAGAGAGAGATGTATAGTTTCACTGTAATCATATAGCATCACAGAGGGAGAAGTAGAGAGAGAGATGTATAGTTTCACTGTAATCATATAGCATCACAGAGGGAGAAGTAGAGAGAGAGAGAGATGTATAGTTTCACTGTATTCATATAGCATCACAGAGGGAGAAGTAGAGAGAGAGATGTATAGTTTCACTGTATTCATATAGCATCACAGAGGGAGAAGTAGAGAGAGAGATGTATAGTTTCACTGTATTCATATAGCATCACAGAGGGAGAGAGAGAGATGTAAGTAGAGGGAGAAGTAGAGAGATGTAGTTTCACTGTAGATCACAGAGAAGTAGAGAGAGAGATATAGTTTCACTGTAATCATATAGCATCACAGAGGGAGAAGTAGAGAGAGAGAGATGTATAGTTTCACTGTAATCATATAGCATCACAGGGAGAAGTAGAGAGAGAGATGTATAGTTTCACTGTAATCATATAGCATCACAGAGGGAGAAGTAGAGAGAGAGATGTATAGTTTCACTGTAATCATATAGCATCACAGAGGGAGAAGTAGAGAGAGAGAGATGTATAGTTTCACTGTAATCATATAGCATCACAGAGGGAGAAGTAGAGAGAGAGAGAGATGTATAGTTTCACTGTAATCATATAGCATCACAGAGGGAGAAGTAGAGAGAGAGAGATGTATAGTTTCACTGTATTTGTATAGTTTCACTGTAATCATATAGCATCACAGAGGGAGAAGTAGAGAGAGAGAGATGTATAGTTTCACTGTATTCATATAGCATCACATAGGGAGAAGTAGAGAGAGAGATGTATAGTTTCACTGTAATCATATAGCATCACAGAGGGAGAAGTAGAGGAGAGAGATGTATAGTTTCACTGTAATCATATAGCATCACAGAGGGAGAAGTAGAGAAGAGAGAGAGAGATGTATAGTTTCACTGTATTCATAGAGGGAGAAGTAGAGAGAGAGATGTATAGTTTCACTGTAATCATCACAGAGGGAGAAGTAGAGATGTATAGTTTCACTGTATTCATATAGCATCACAGGGAGAAGTAGAGAGAGATGTATAGTTTCACTGTAATTCATATAGCATCACAGAGGGAGAAGTAGTAGAGAGGGAGAAGTGTGTATAGTTTCACTGTAATCATATAGCATCACAGAGGGAGAAGTAGAGAGAGAGAGATGTATAGTTTCACTGTATTCATAGAGAGGGAGAAGTAGAGAGGAGAGATGTATAGTTTCACTGTATTCATATAGCATCACAGAGGAGAAGTAGAGAGAGAGATGTAGTATAGTTTCACTGTATTCATATAGCATCACAGAGGAGAAGTAGAGAGAGAGATGTATAGTTTCACTGTAATCATATAGCATCACAGAGGGAGAAGTAGAGAGAGAGTTATAGTTTCACTGTATCATAGAGGGAGAAGTAGAGGAGAGAGTAGAGAGAGATGTATAGTTTCACTGTAATCATATAGCATCACAGAGGGAGAAGTAGAGAGAGAGAGATGTATAGTTTCACTGTATTCATATAGCATCACAGAGGGAGAAGTAGAGAGAGAGAGATGTATAGTTTCACTGTATTCATAGAGGGAGAAGTAGAGAGAGAGATGTATAGTTTCACTGTAATCATATAGCATCACAGAGGGAGAAGTAGAGAGAGAGAGATGTATAGTTTCACTGTAATCATATAGCATCACAGAGGGAGAAGTAGAGAGAGAAGAGATGTATAGTTTCACTGTAATCATATAGCATCACAGAGGGAGAAGTAGAGAGAGAGAGATGTATAGTTTCACTGTATTCACAGAGGGAGAAGTAGAGAGAGAGATGTATAGTTTCACTGTAATCATATAGCATCACAGAGGGAGAAGTAGAGAGAGAGAGAGATGTATAGTTTCACTGTATTCATATAGCATCACAGAGGGAGAAGTAGAGAGAGAGAGATGTATAGTTTCACTGTAATCATATAGCATCACAGAGGGAGAAGTAGAGAGAGAGATGTATAGTTTCACTGTAATCATATAGCATCACAGAGGGAGAAGTAGAGAGAGAGATGTATAGTTTCACTGTAATCATATAGCATCACAGAGGGAGAAGTAGAGAGAGAGAGAGAGAGAGAGAGCTGTATAGTTTCACTGTAATCATATAGCATCACAGAGGGAGAAGTAGAGAGAGAGAGAGAGATGTATAGTTTCACTGTATTCATATAGCATCACAGAGGGAGAAGTAGAGAGAGAGATGTATAGTTTCACTGTAATCATTCATCAGAGGGAGAAGTAGAGAGAGATGTATAGTTTCACTGTAATCATATAGCATCACAGAGGGAGAAGTAGAGAGAGAGAGATGTATAGTTTCACTGTAATCATATAGCATCACAGAGGGAGAAGTAGAGAGAGAGATGTATAGTTTCACTGTAATCATATAGCATCACAGAGGGAGAAGTAGAGAGAGAGAGATGTATAGTTTCACTGTATTCACAGAGGGAGAAGTAGAGAGAGATGTATAGTTTCACTGTAATCATATAGCATCACAGAGGGAGAAGTAGAGAGAGAGAGATGTATAGTTTCACTGTATTCATAGAGGGAGAAGTAGAGAGAGATGTATAGTTTCACTGTAATCATATAGCATCACAGAGGGAGAAGTAGAGAGAGAGATGTATAGTTTCACTGTAATCATATAGCATCACAGAGGGAGAAGTAGAGAGAGAGAGAGAGAGATGTATAGTTTCACTGTATTCATATAGCATCACAGAGGGAGAAGTAGAGAGAGAGATGTATAGTTTCACTGTAATCATATAGCATCACAGAGGGAGAAGTAGAGAGAGAGAGATGTATAGTTTCACTGTAATCATATAGCATCACAGAGGGAGAAGTAGAGAGAGAGAGATGTATAGTTTCACTGTATTCATATAGCATCACAGAGGGAGAAGTAGAGAGAAGAGATGTATAGTTTCACTGTAATCATATAGCATCACAGAGGGAGAAGAGAGAGATGTAGTTTCAGTAATCATATAGCATCACAGAGAGAGAGAGAGAGAGATGTATAGTTTCACTGTATTCATATAGCATCACAGAGGGAGAAGTAGAGAGAGAGAGAGAGATGTATAGTTTCACTGTAATCATATAGCATCACAGAGGGAGAAGTAGAGAGAGAGAGATGTATAGTTTCACTGTATTCATAGCATCACATAGGGAGAAGTAGAGAGAGAGATGTATAGTTTCACTGTAATCATATAGCATCACAGAGAGATGTATAGTTTCACTGTAATCATATAGCATCACAGAGAGGAGAAGTAGAGAGGGAGAAGTAGAGAGAGAGATGTATAGTTTCACTGTAATCATATAGCATCACAGAGGGAGAAGTAGAGGGAGAGATGTATAGTTTCACTGTAATCATATAGCATCACAGAGGGAGAAGTAGAGAGAGAGAGAGTATGTAGTTTCACTGTATTCATAGAGGGAGAAGTAGAGAGAGAGATGTATAGTTTCACTGTAATCATATAGCATCACAGAGGGAGAAGTAGAGAGAGAGATGTATAGTTTCACTGTATTCATAGAGGGAGAAGTAGAGAGAGATGTATAGTTTCACTGTAATCATATAGCATCACAGAGGGAGAAGTAGAGAGAGAGATGTATAGTTTCACTGTATTCATATAGCATCACAGAGGGAGAAGTAGAGAGAGAGAGATGTATAGTTTCACTGTATTCATATAGCATCACAGAGGGAGAAGTAGAGAGAGAGAGATGTATAGTTTCACTGTAATCATATAGCATCACAGAGGGAGAAGTAGAGAGAGAGATGTATAGTTTCACTGTAATCATATAGCATCACAGAGGGAGAAGTAGAGAGAGAGATGTATAGTTTCACTGTAATCATATAGCATCACAGAGGGAGAAGTAGAGAGAGAGAGATGTATAGTTTCACTGTATTCATCAGAGGGAGAAGTAGAGAGAGAGAGATGTATAGTTTCACTGTATCATATAGCATCACAGAGGGAGAAGTAGAGAGAGAGAGATGTATAGTTTCACTGTATTAGAGGAGAAGTAGAGAGAGATGTATAGTTTCACTGTAATCATATAGCATCACAGAGGGAGAAGTAGAGAGAGAGATGTATAGTTTCACTGTAATCATATAGCATCACAGAGGGAGAAGTAGAGAGAGAGAGAGATGTATAGTTTCACTGTATTCATATAGCATCACAGAGGGAGAAGTAGAGAGAGAGATGTATAGTTTCACTGTATTCATATAGCATCACAGAGGGAGAAGTAGAGAGAGAGAGATGTATAGTTTCACTGTAATCATATAGCATCACAGAGGGAGAAGTAGAGAGAGAGAGAGAGAGTTATAGTTTCACTGTAATCATATAGCATCACAGAGGGAGAAGTAGAGAGAGAGAGATGTATAGTTTCACTGTATTCATAGAGGGAGAAGTAGAGAGAGAGATGTATAGTTTCACTGTATTCATATAGCATCACAGAGGGAGAAGTAGAGAGAGAGATGTATAGTTTCACTGTAATCATATAGCATCACAGAGGGAGAAGTAGAGAGAGAGAGATGTATAGTTTCACTGTATTCATAGAGGGAGAAGTAGAGAGAGATGTATAGTTTCACTGTAATCATATAGCATCACAGAGGGAGAAGTAGAGGGAGAGATGTATAGTTTCACTGTAATCATATAGCATCAAGTAGAGGAGAGATAGTTTCAGAGAGGGAGAGATGTATAGTTTCACTGTAATCATATAGCATCACAGAGGGAGAAGTAGAGAGAGAGAGATGTATAGTTTCACTGTATTCATATAGCATCACAGGGAGAAGTAGAGAGAGAGAGATGTATAGTTTCACTGTATTCATAGAGGGAGAAGTAGAGAGAGAGATGTATAGTTTCACTGTAATCATATAGCATCACAGAGGGAGAAGTAGAGAGAGAGAGAGATGTATAGTTTCACTGTATTCATATAGCATCACATAGGGAGAAGTAGAGAGAGAGAGAGATGTATAGTTTCACTGTATTCATATAGCATCACAGAGGGAGAAGTAGAGAGAGATGTATAGTTTCACTGTAATCATATAGCATCACAGAGGGAGAAGTAGAGAGAGAGAGATGTATAGTTTCACTGTAATCATATAGCATCACAGAGGGAGAAGTAGAGAGAGAGAGATGTATAGTTTCACTGTATTCATATAGCATCACAGAGGGAGAAGTAGAGAGAGAGATGTATAGTTTCACTGTATTCACAGAGGGAGAAGTAGAGGAGAGAGAGAGATAGCACTCATCACAGAGGGAGAAGTAGAGAGAGAGAGATGTATAGTTTCACTGTAATCATATAGCATCACAGAGGGAGAAGTAGAGAGAGAGATGTATAGTTTCACTGTAATCATATAGCATCACAGAGGGAGAAGTAGAGAGAGAGAGATGTATAGTTTCACTGTAATCATATAGCATCACAGAGGGAGAAGTAGAGAGAGAGATGTATAGTTTCACTGTATTCATATAGCATCACAGAGGGAGAAGTAGAGAGAGAGATATAGTTTCACTGTATTCATATAGCATCACAGAGGGAGAAGTAGAGAGAGAGATGTATAGTTTCACTGTAATCATATAGCATCACAGAGGGAGAAGTAGATAGTTTCACTGATTCACAGAGGGAGAAGAGAGAGAGATGTATAGTTTCACTGTAATCATATAGCATCACAGAGGGAGAAGTAGAGAGAGAGATGTATAGTTTCACTGTATTCATATAGCATCACATAGGGAGAAGTATAGAGAGAGATGTATAGTTTCACTGTAATCATATAGCATCACAGAGGGAGATGTATAGTTTCACTGTATTCACAGAGGGAGAAGTAGAGAGAGAGATGTATAGTTTCACTGTAATCATATAGCATCACAGAGGGAGAAGTAGAGAGAGAGAGATGTATAGTTTCACTGTAATCATGTATGTAGTTTCACTGTATTCATATAGCATCACAGAGGGAGAAGTAGAGAGAGAGATGTATAGTTTCACTGTATTCATATAGAGAGGATCATAGTTTCACTGTAGAGGGAGAAGTAGAGAGAGAGAGAAGTTTCAGTATTCACAGAAGTAGAGAGATAGTTTCAGAGAGGGAGAGTATGTATAGTTTCACTGTAATCATATAGCATCACAGAGGGAGAAGTAGAGAGAGAGTTTCACTGTATTCATATAGCAGAGGGAGAAGTAGAGAGAGATGTATGTTTCAGTTTCACTGTATTCATATAGCATCACAGAGGGAGAAGTAGAGAGAGAGAGATGTATAGTTTCACTGTAATCATTCATCAGGGAGAAGTAGAGAGAGATGTATAGTTTCACTGTAATCATATAGCATCACAGAGGGAGAGAGAGAGAGAGATGTATAGTTTCACTGTAATCATATAGCATCACAGAGGGAGAAGTAGAGAGAGAGATGTATGTAGTTTCACTGTATTCATATAGCATCACAGAGGGAGAAGTAGAGAGAGAGAGATGTATAGTTTCACTGTATTCACATCACAGAGGGAGAAGTAGAGAGTATTCACTGTATTCATCATAGCATCAGAGGAGAAGTAGAGAGAGAGAGAGATGTATAGTTTCACTGTATTCATATAGCATCACAGAGGGAGAAGTAGAGAGAGAGAGAGATATAGTTTCACTGTAATCATATAGCATCACAGAGGGAGAAGTAGAGAGAGAGATGTATAGTTTCACTGTATTCATCAGAGGGAGAAGTAGAGAGAGATGATGTATAGTTTCACTGTATCATATAGCATCACAGAGGGAGAAGTAGAGAGAGAGATGTATAGTTTCACTGTATTCATATAGCATCACAGAGGGAGAAGTAGAGAGAGAGAGATGTATAGTTTCACTGTATGTATAGCATCACAGAGGGAGAAGTTTCACTGTATTCATATAGCATCACAGAGGGAGAAGTAGAGAGAGAGAGATGTATAGTTTCACTGTAATCATATAGCATCACAGAGGGAGAAGTTTCAGGGAGAGTTTCACTGTAGAGAGAGAGAGAGAGAGAGATGTATAGTTTCACTGTAATCATATAGCATCACAGAGGGAGAAGAAGTAGAGAGAGAGAGTTTCACTGTATTCATAGAGGGAGAAGTAGAGAGAGAGATGTATAGTTTCACTGTAATCATATAGCATCACAGAGGGAGAAGTAGAGAGAGAGATGTATAGTTTCACTGTATTCACAGAGGGAGAAGTAGAGAGAGAGATGTATAGTTTCACTGTAATCATATAGCATCACAGAGGGAGAAGTAGAGAGAGAGATGTATAGTTTCACTGTAATCATATAGCATCACAGAGGGAGAAGTAGATGTATAGTTTCACTGTAATCATATAGCATCACAGAGGAGAGAGTAGAGAGAGAGAGAGAGAGAGAGATGTATAGTTTCACTGTAATCATATAGCATCACAGAGGGAGAAGTCATGTATAGTTTCATCACAGAGGGAGAAGTAGAGAGAGAGAGAGATGTATAGTTTCACTGTATTCATAGCATCACAGAGGGAGAAGTAGAGAGAGAGATGTATAGTTTCACTGTAATCATATAGCATCCCACAGACAGAGGAGAGAAGTAGAGAGAGAGAGATGTATAGTTTCACTGTATTATAGCATCACAGAGGGAGAAGTAGAGAGAGAGAGATGTATAGTTTCACTGTATTCATATAGCATCACAGAGGGAGAAGTAGAGAGAGAGAGATGTATAGTTTCACTGTATTCATATAGCATCACAGAGGGAGAAGTAGAGAGAGAGAGATGTATAGTTTCACTGTATGAGGGAGAAGTAGAGAGAGAGAGATGTAGTTTCACACAGAGGAGAAGTGTATAGTTTCACTGTAATCATATAGCATCACAGAGGGAGAAGTAGAGAGAGGAGATGTATAGTTTCACTGTAATCATATAGCATCACAGAGGGAGAAGTAGAGAGAGAGAGATGTATAGTTTCACTGTATTCACAGAGGGAGAAGTAGAGAGAGAGAGATGTATAGTTTCACTGTAATCATATAGCATCACAGAGGGAGAAGTAGAGAGAGAGATGTATAGTTTCACTGTATTCATAGAGGGAGAAGTTTTTCACTGTAATCATATAGCATCACAGAGGGAGAAGTAGAGAGAGAGAGATGTATAGTTTCACTGTAATCATATAGCATCACAGAGGGAGAAGTAGAGAGAGAGATGTATAGTTTCACTGTATTCATAGAGGGAGAAGTAGAGAGAGAGATAGCACTGTATCATATAGCATCACAGAGGGAGAAGTAAAGCCAGAGAGATGTATTGTTTCACTGTATTCATATAGCATCATAGAGGGAGAAGTAGAGAGAGAGAGAGATGTATAGTTTCACTGTAATCATATAGCATCACAGAGGGAGAAGTAGAGAGAGAGATGTATAGTTTCACTGTAATCATATAGCATCACAGAGGGAGAAGTAGAGAGAGAGAGATGTATAGTTTCACTGTAATCATATAGCATCACAGAGGGAGAAGTATTTCACTGTATTCAGGGAGAAGTAGAGAGAGAGAGAGATGTATAGTTTCACTGTAATCATATAGCATCACAGAGGGAGAAGTAGAGAGAGAGAGATGTATAGTTTCACTGTATTCATATAGCATCACAGAGGGAGAAGTAGAGAGAGAGAGATGTATAGTTTCACTGTATTCATAGAGGGAGAAGTAGAGAGGAGAGATGTATAGTTTCACTGTAATCATATAGCATCACAGAGGGAGAAGTAGAGAGAGAGAGATGTATAGTTTCACTGTAATCATATAGCATCACAGAGGGAGAAGTAGAGAGAGAGAGAGAGAGAGATGTATAGTTTCACTGTATTCATATAGCATCACAGAGGGAGAAGTAGAGAGAGAGATGTATAGTTTCACTGTAATCATACAGAGGGAGAAGTAGCATCACAGAGGGAGAAGTAGAGAGAGAGAGAGAGAGATGTATAGTTTCACTGTATTCATAGAGGGAGAAGTAGAGAGAGATGTATAGTTTCACTGTAATCATATAGCATCACAGAGGGAGAAGTAGAGAGAGAGAGATGTATAGTTTCACTGTAATCATATAGCATCACAGAGGGAGAAGTAGAGAGAGAGAGATGTATAGTTTCACTGTAATCATATAGCATCACAGAGGGAGAAGTAGAGAGAGAGAGATGTATAGTTTCACTGTATTCACAGAGGGAGAAGTAGAGAGAGATGTATAGTTTCACTGTAATCATATAGCATCACAGAGGGAGAAGTAGAGAGAGAGAGATGTATAGTTTCACTGTAATCATATAGCATCACAGAGGGAGAAGTAGAGAGAGAGATGTATAGTTTCACTGTAATCATATAGCATCACAGAGGGAGAAGTAGAGAGAGAGATGTATAGTTTCACTGTAGAGGGAGAAGTAGAGAGAGAGAGATGTATAGTTTCACTGTATTCATAGAGGGAGAAGTAGAGAGAGAGATATAGTTTCACTGTAGCATCATATAGCATCACAGAGGGAGAAGTAGAGAGAGAGAGATGTATAGTTTCACTGTATTCATATAGCAGAAGTAGAGAGGGATAGAATCACAGAGGGAGATCAGCATCACAGAGAGGGAGAAGTAGTATAGTTTCACTGTATCATATAGCATCACAGAGGGAGAAGTTTCAGAGAGAGAGTAGAGAGAGAGATGTATAGTTTCACTGTAATCATATAGCATCACAGAGGGAGAAGTAGAGTAGAGAGAAGAGAGTGTATAGTTTCACTGTATTCATAGCATCACAGAGGGAGAAGTAGAGAGAGAGATGTATAGTTTCACTGTATTCATATAGCATCACAGAGGGAGAAGTAGAGAGAGAGAGATGTATAGTTTCACTGTAATCATATAGCATCACAGAGGGAGAAGTAGAGAGAGAGAGAGAGAGATGTATAGTTTCACTGTATTCATAGAGGGAGAAGTAGAGAGAGAGATGTATAGTTTCACTGTAATCATATAGCATCACAGAGGGAGAAGTAGAGAGAGAGAGAGATGTATAGTTTCACTGTATCATATAGCATCACAGAGGAGAAGTAGAGAGAGAGAGATGTATAGTTTCACTGTAATCATATAGCATCACAGAGGGAGAAGTAGAGAGAGAGAGATGTATAGTTTCACTGTAATCATATAGCATCACAGAGGGAGAAGTAGAGAGAGAGAGAGAGATGTATAGTTTCACTGTAATCATATAGCATCACAGAGGGAGAAGTAGAGAGAGAGAGATGTATAGTTTCACTGTATTCATATAGCATCACAGAGGGAGAAGTAGAGAGAGAGAGAGATGTATAGTTTCACTGTATTCATAGAGGGAGAAGTAGAGAGAGATGTATAGTTTCACTGTAATCATATAGCATCACAGAGGGAGAAGTAGAGAGATGTATAGTTTCACTGTATTCATAGAGGGAGAAGTAGAGAGAGAGATGTATAGTTTCACTGTAATCATATAGCATCACAGAGGGAGAAGTAGAGAGAGAGAGATGTATAGTTTCACTGTATTCATCAGAGGGAGAAGTAGAGAGAGAGAGTATAGTTTCACTGTAATCATATAGCATCACAGAGGGAGAAGTAGAGAGAGAGAGATGTATAGTTTCACTGTAATCATATAGCATCACAGAGGGAGAAGTAGAGAGAGAGATGAGTATAGTTTCACTGTATTCATGTATAGCATCACAGAGGAGAAGTAGAGAGAGAGATAGATGTATAGTTTCACTGTAATCATATAGCATCACAGAGGGAGAAGTAGAGAGAGAGAGAGATGTATAGTTTCACTGTAATCATATAGCATCACAGAGGGAGAAGTTGTATAGTTTCACTGTAATCATATAGCATCACATAGGGAGAAGTAGAGAGAGAGAGAGATGTATAGTTTCACTGTATTCATATAGCATCACATAGGGAGAAGTAGAGAGAGAGAGAGATGTATAGTTTCACTGTATTCATATAGCATCACAGAGGGAGAAGTAGAGAGAGAGAGATGTATAGTTTCACTGTAATCATATAGCATCACAGAGGGAGAAGTAGAGAGAGAGAGATGTATAGTTTCACTGTAATCATATAGCATCACAGAGGGAGAAGTAGAGAGAGAGATGTATAGTTTCACTGTAATCATATAGCATCACAGAGGGAGAAGTAGAGAGAGAGAGAGAGAGATGTATAGTTTCACTGTATTCATAGAGGGAGAAGTAGAGAGAGAGATGTATAGTTTCACTGTAATCATATAGCATCACAGAGGGAGAAGTAGAGAGAGAGAGAGAGAGAGATGTATAGTTTCACTGTATTCATAGAGGGAGAAGTAGAGAGATGTATAGTTTCACTGTAATCATATAGCATCACAGAGGGAGAAGTAGAGAGAGAGAGAGAGATGTATAGTTTCACTGTATTCATATAGCATCACAGAGGGAGAAGTAGAGAGAGAGATGTATAGTTTCACTGTAATCATATAGCATCACAGAGGGAGAAGTAGAGAGAGAGAGATGTATAGTTTCACTGTATTCATAGAGAGAGAGATGTATAGTTTCACTGTAATCATATAGCATCACAGAGGGAGAAGTAGAGAGAGAGAGATAGTTTCACTGTATTCACTGTATAGTTTCACTGTATTCAGCATCACAGAGGGAGAGTAGAGAGAGAGATGTATAGTTTCACTGTATGTCATAGTTTCACTGTATCATATAGCATCACAGAGGGAGAAGTAGAGAGAGAGAGATGTATAGTTTCACTGTATTCATATAGCATCACAGAGGGAGAAGTAGAGAGAGAGATGTATAGTTTCACTGTAATCATATAGCATCACAGAGGGAGAAGTAGAGAGAGAGAGAGAGAGAGAGTATAGTTTCACTGTATTCATATAGCATCACAGAGGGAGAGAAGAGAGAGAGAGATGTATAGTTTCACTGTATTCATATAGCATCACAGAGGGAGAAGTAGAGAGGAGAGAGAGTTATAGTTTCACTGTATTCATATAGCATCACAGAGGGAGAAGTAGAGCGGGAGAGATGTATAGTTTCACTGTATTCATATAGCATCACAGAGGGAGAAGTAGAGAGAGAGAGATGTATAGTTTCACTGTATTCATAGAGGGAGAAGTAGAGAGAGAGATGTATAGTTTCACTGTATTCATATAGCATCACAGAGGGAGAAGTAGAGAGAGAGAGAGATGTATAGTTTCACTGTATTCATATAGCATCACAGAGGGAGAAGTAGAGAGAGAGAGAGAGAGAGAGAGATGTATAGTTTCACTGTATTCATATAGCATCACAGAGGGAGAAGTAGAGAGAGAGAGATGTATAGTTTCACTGTATCATATAGCATCACAGAGGGAGAAGTAGAGAGAGAGAGATGTATAGTTTCACTGTAATCATATAGCATCACAGAGGGAGAAGTAGAGAGAGAGAGAGATGTATAGTTTCACTGTATTCATCAGAGGGAGAAGTAGAGAGGGAGAGAGAGATGTATAGTTTCACTGTAATCATATAGCATCACAGAGGGAGAAGTAGAGAGAGAGAGATGTATAGTTTCACTGTATTCATATAGCATCACAGAGGGAGAAGTAGAGAGAGAGAGATGTATAGTTTCACTGTATTCATATAGCATCACAGAGGGAGAAGTAGGAGAGAGAGTATAGTTTCACTGAGAGAGAGAGATGTATAGTTTCACTGTAATCATATAGCATCACAGAGGGAGAAGTAGAGAGAGAGAGAGAGAGAGATGTATAGTTTCACTGTATTCATATAGCATCACAGAGGGAGAAGTAGAGAGAGAGAGATGTATAGTTTCACTGTATTCATATAGCATCACAGAGGGAGAAGTAGAGAGAGAGATGTATAGTTTCACTGTAATCATATAGCATCACAGAGGGAGAAGTAGAGAGAGAGAGATGTATAGTTTCACTGTATTCATAGAGGGAGAAGTAGAGAGAGAGATGTATAGTTTCACTGTATTCATATAGCATCACAGAGGGAGAAGTAGAGGAGAGAGATGTATAGTTTCACTGTAATCATATAGCATCACAGAGGGAGAAGTAGAGAGAGAGAGAGATGTATAGTTTCACTGTATTCATAGAGGGAGAAGTAGAGAGAGATGTATAGTTTCACTGTAATCATATAGCATCACAGAGGGAGAAGTAGAGAGAGAGAGAGAGAGATGTATAGTTTCACTGTATTCATATAGCATCACAGAGGGAGAAGTAGAGAGAGAGAGATGTATAGTTTCACTGTATTCATATAGCATCACAGAGGGAGAAGTAGAGAGAGAGATGTATAGTTTCACTGTAATCATATAGCATCACAGAGGGAGAAGTAGAGAGAGAGAGATGTATAGTTTCACTGTAATCATATAGCATCACAGAGGGAGAAGTAGAGAGAGAGAGATGTATAGTTTCACTGTATTCATAGAGGGAGAAGTAGAGAGAGAGATGTATAGTTTCACTGTAATCATATAGCATCACAGAGGGAGAAGTAGAGAGAGAGAGAGGGAGTAGAGTTATAGTTTCACTGTATCATATAGCATCACAGAGGAGAAGTAGAGAGAGAGAGATGTATAGTTTCACTGTAATCATATAGCATCACAGAGGGAGAAGTAGAGAGAGAGAGAGATGTATAGTTTCACTGTATTCATATAGCATCAGAGAGAGATGTATAGTTTCAGAAGTCACAGAGGGAGAAGTAGAGAGAGAGAGATGTATAGTTTCACTGTAATCATATAGCATCACAGAGGGAGAAGTAGAGAGAGAGAGATGTATAGTTTCACTGTAATCATATAGCATCACAGAGGGAGAAGTAGAGAGGGAGAGATGTATAGTTTCACTGTAATCATATAGCATCACAGAGGGAGAAGTAGAGAGAGAGAGATGTATAGTTTCACTGTATCATATAGCATCACAGAGGGAGAAGTAGAGAGAGAGATGTATAGTTTCACTGTAATCATATAGCATCACAGAGGGAGAAGTAGAGAGAGAGAGATGTATAGTTTCACTGTAATCATATAGCATCACAGAGGGAGAAGTAGAGAGAGAGAGATGTATAGTTTCACTGTATTCATAGAGGGAGAAGTAGAGAGAGAGATGTATAGTTTCACTGTAATCATATAGCATCACAGAGGGAGAAGTAGAGAGAGAGAGATGTATAGTTTCACTGTATTCATATAGCATCACAGAGGGAGAAGTAGAGAGAGAGAGAGATGTATAGTTTCACTGTATTCATATAGCATCACAGAGGGAGAAGTAGAGAGAGAGATATAGTTTCACTGTAATCATATAGCATCACAGAGGGAGAAGTAGAGAGAGAGAGAAGTGTATAGTTTCACTGTAATCATATAGCATCACAGAGGGAGAAGTAGAGAGAGAGAGATGTATAGTTTCACTGATTCACAGAGGGAGAAGTGAGAGAGAGATATAGTTTCACTGTAATCATATAGCATCACAGAGAGGAGAAGTAGAGAGAGAGATGTATAGTTTCACTGTAATCATATAGCATCACAGAGGAGAAGTAGAGTATAGTTTCACTGTATTCATATAGCATCACAGAGGGAGAAGTAGAGAGAGAGATGTATAGTTTCACTGTAATCATATAGCATCACAGAGGGAGAAGTAGAGAGAGAGATGTATAGTTTCACTGTATTCATATAGCATCACAGAGGGAGAAGTAGAGAGAGAGAGATGTATAGTTTCACTGTATTCACAGAGGGAGAAGTAGAGAGAGAGAGATGTATAGTTTCACTGTATTCATATAGCATCACAGAGGGAGAAGTAGAGAGAGAGAGATGTATAGTTTCACTGTATTCATATAGCATCACAGAGGGAGAAGTAGAGAGAGAGATGTATAGTTTCACTGTAATCATATAGCATCACAGAGGGAGAAGTAGAGAGAGAGAGAGATGTATAGTTTCACTGTATTCATAGAGGGAGAAGTAGAGAGAGAGATGTATAGTTTCACTGTAATCATATAGCATCACAGAGGGAGAAGTAGAGAGAGAGATGTATAGTTTCACTGTAATCATATAGCATCACAGAGGGAGAAGTAGAGAGAGAGAGATAGTTTCACTGTAATGTATAGTATTTCACTGTAATCATATAGCATCACAGAGGGAGAAGTAGAGAGAGAGAGAGATGTATAGTTTCACTGTAATCATATAGCATCACAGAGGGAGAAGTAGAGAGAGAGAGAGATGTATAGTTTCACTGTATGCATCACAGAGGGAGAAGTAGTGTTAGTTTCACTGTATTCATATAGCATCACAGAGGAGAAGTAGAGAGAGAGAGATGTATAGTTTCACTGTATTCATATAGCATCACAGAGGGAGAAGTAGAGAGAGAGAGATGTATAGTTTCACTGTATAGTTTCATATATCATATAGCATCACAGAGGAAGAGAGAGAGAGATGTAGAGACTGTATTCATAGAGAGAAGTGTATGTATAGTTTCACTGTAATCATATAGCATCACAGAGGGAGAAGTAGAGAGAGAGATGTATAGTTTCACTGTATTCATATAGCATCACAGAGGGAGAAGTAGAGAGAGAGAGAGATGTAGTTTCACTGTATTCATATAGCATCACAGAGGGAGAAGTAGAGAGAGAGATGTATAGTTTCACTGTATTCATATAGCAGAGGGAGAAGTAGAGAGAGAGAGATGTATAGTTTCACTGTAATCATATAGCATCACAGAGGGAGAAGTAGAGAGAGAGATGTATAGTTTCACTGTAATCATATAGCATCACAGAGGGAGAAGTAGAGAGAGAGATGTATATTCATAGAGGGAGAAGTAGAGAGAGAGATAGTTTCACTGTATTCATCATAGCATCACAGAGGGAGAAGTAGAGAGAGAGAGATGTATAGTTTCACTGTAATCATCATAGCATCACAGAGGGAGAAGTAGAGAGAGAGAGATGTATAGTTTCACTGTAATCATATAGCATCACAGAGGGAAGTAGAGTAGAGAGAGAGATGTATAGTTTCACTGTAATCATATAGCATCACAGAGGGAAGTAGAGAGAGAGATAGAGAGAGAGAGAGTATGTATAGTTTCACTGTAATCATATAGCATCACAGAGGGAGAAGTAGAGAGAGAGAGATGTATAGTTTCACTGTATCATATAGCATCACAGAGGGAGAAGTAGAGAGAGAGAGAGATGTATAGTTTCACTGTATTCATATAGCATCACAGAGGGAGTATAGTTTCACTGAGCATCACAGAGGGAGAAGTAGAGAGATATAGTTTCACTGTATTCATATAGCATCACAGAGGGAGAAGTAGAGAGAGAGAAGTGTATAGTTTCACTGTATTCATATAGCATCACAGAGGGAGAAGTAGAGAGAGAGTGTATAGTTTCACTGTAATCATATAGCATAGTATAGTTTCACTGTATTCATATAGCATCACAGAGGGAGAAGTAGAGAGAGAGATGTATAGTTTCACTGTATTCATATAGCATCACAGAGGAGAAGTAGAGAGAGAGAGATGTATAGTTTCACTGTATTCATATAGCATCACAGAGGAGAAGTAGAGAGAGAGATGTATAGTTTCACTGTATTATAGCATCACAGAGGGAGAAGAAGTAGAGAGAGAGATGTATAGTTTCACTGTAATCATATAGCATCACAGAGGGAGAAGTAGAGAGAGATGTATAGTTTCACTGTATTCATATAGCATCACAGAGGGAGAAGTAGAGAGAGAGAGATGTATAGTTTCACTGTATTCACAGAGGGAGAAGTAGAGAGAGATGTATAGTTTCACTGTAATCATATAGCATCACAGAGGGAGAAGTATGTATAGTTTCACTGTAATCATATAGCATCACAGAGGGAGAAGTAGAGAGAGAGATGTATAGTTTCACTGTAATCATATAGCATCACAGAGGGAGAAGTAGAGAGAGAGAGATGTATAGTTTCACTGTATTCATAGAGGGAGAAGTAGAGAGAGATGTATAGTTTCACTGTAATCATATAGCATCACAGAGGGAGAAGTAGAGAGAGAGAGAGAGATGTATAGTTTCACTGTATTCATCAGAGGGAGAGAGTAGAGAGAGAGATGATAGATAGAGTAATCATATAGAGAGGGAGAAGTGTGTATAGTTTCACTGTAATCATATAGCATCACAGAGGGAGAAGAGAGAGAGAGATGTATAGTTTCACTGTATTCATATAGCATCACAGAGAGAAGTAGAGAGTAGATGTATAGTTTCACTGTATTCATATAGCATCACAGAGGGAGAAGTAGAGAGAGAGAGGATGTATAGTTTCACTGTATTCATAGATCACAGAGGGAGAAAGAGAGAGATGTATAGTTTCACTGTATTCATCACAGAGGGAGAAGAGAGAGAGATGTATAGTTTCACTGTAATCATATAGCATCACAGAGGGAGAAGTAGAAAGAGAGAGAGAGAGTTATAGTTTCACTGTATTCATATAGCATCACAGAGGGAGAAGTAGAGCGGGAGAGATGTATAGTTTCACTGTATTCATATAGCATCACAGAGGGAGAAGTAGAGAGAGAGAGAGATGTATAGTTTCACTGTATTCACAGAGGGAGAAGTAGAGAGAGATGTATAGTTTCACTGTAATCATATAGCATCACAGAGGGAGAAGTAGAGAGAGAGAGATGTATAGTTTCACTGTAATCATATAGCATCACAGAGGGAGAAGTAGAGAGAGAGAGAGAGATGTATAGTTTCACTGTATTCATAGAGGGAGAAGTAGAGGGAGAGATGTATAGTTTCACTGTATTCACAGAGGGAGAAGTAGAGAGAGAGAGAGAGATGTATAGTTTCACTGTAATCATATAGCATCACAATCATATAGCATCACAGAGGGAGAAGTAGAGAGAGAGAGATGTATAGTTTCACTGTATTCATATAGCATCACAGAGGGAGAAGTAGAGAGAGAGAGATGTATAGTTTCACTGTATTCACAGAGGGAGAAGTAGAGAGAGATGTATAGTTTCACTGTAATCATATAGCATCACAGAGGGAGAAGTAGAGAGAGAGAGATGTATAGTTTCACTGTATTCATATAGCATCACAGAGGGAGAAGTAGAGAGAGAGAGATGTATAGTTTCACTGTATTCATAGAGGGAGAAGTAGAGAGAGAGATGTATAGTTTCACTGAGAAGGATGTATAGTTTCACTGTATTCATATAGCATCACAGAGGGAGAAGTAGAGAGAGAGAGATGTATAGTTTCACTGTAATCATATAGCATCACAGAGGGAGAAGTAGAGAGAGAGAGAGTGTATAGTTTCACTGTATTCATATAGCATCACAGAGGGAGAAGTAGAGAGGAGAGAGATGTATAGTTTCACTGTATTCATATAGCATCACAGAGGGAGAAGTAGAGAGAGAGAGTTATAGTTTCACTGTATTCACAGAGGGAGAAGTAGAGAGAGAGAGAGTTATAGTTTCACTGTAATCATATAGCATCACAGAGGGAGAAGTAGAGAGAGAGAGAGAGAGAGAGAGTTATAGTTTCACTGTATTCATATAGCATCACAGAGGGAGAGATGTATAGTTTCACTGTATTCATATAGCATCACAGAGGGAGAAGTAGAGAGAGAGAGAGATGTATAGTTTCACTGTATTCATAGAGGGAGAAGTAGAGAGAGAGATGTATAGTTTCACTGTAATCATATAGCATCACAGAGGGAGAAGTAGAGGGAGAGAGATGTATAGTTTCACTGTATTCACAGAGGGAGAAGTAGAGAGAGAGAGATGTATAGTTTCACTGTATTCATATAGCATCACAGAGGGAGAAGAGAGAGAGTATAGTTTCACTGTATTCATAGAGGGAGAAGTAGAGAGAGATGTATAGTTTCACTGTATTCATAGAGGGAGAAGTAGAGAGAGAGATGTATAGTTTCACTGTAATCATATAGCATCACAGAGGGAGAAGTAGAGAGAGAGAGATGTATAGTTTCACTGTATTCATATAGCATCACAGAGGGAGAAGTAGAGAGAGAGATGTATAGTTTCACTGTAATCATATAGCATCACAGAGGGAGAAGTAGAGAGAGAGAGAGAGAGAGAGAGAGAGAGAGAGAGAGAGAGAGAGAGATGTATAGTTTCACTGTATTCATATAGCATCACAGAGGGAGAGATGTATAGTTTCACTGTATTCATATAGCATCACAGAGGGAGAAGTAGAGACAGAGAGATGTATAGTTTCACTGTATTCATATAGCATCACAGAGGATAACTGATCTAATCTCCTCCTGGATATCACACACACACACCGCCCAGAGAGAGGCGGAGTCTGGTCGCTCCAGGCTGGTTGGCTGTTGTGTGTGTGTATGTGTGTGTCTAGGTAGGTTGTCTTGCTTGGTGCATCCAGACTGTGTGCTGTGGGCTGTAGCTGTGTAGGAGTGACATTGACATGGTAGAGAAAGCTCAATGACAAGGCGGCCGTTTGCTGTTCTCCTCTCCGCTGTAGCGCCGCTGCTGTCCATGCCGCCAGCCAATAGGCCGGTGATGAATCGTGGGGCCAGCGAGAGACGGGGTAGAGAAGGGGGAAATGTGAAACAAGCAGATAGGGACTGGAGGGGGACGTGGGCCGGGCTGAGGGGGTGGAGGGTAACCTGGAAGAGACTGAGGGAGGGAGAGGGGTATGGAGGGAAGAAGGGGGAGAAAGGGAGGGAGAGGGGGATGCGATAAGGAAAAGTATGAAGGCAATCTTTCAAAGTGCTGATGGTGCTGGATGGGGTTTGGAGAGGGCTGGAACTGCTGTCTCCTATGGCAACGCCATTATTCACCATCAGATCTCTCTGTGTGTGTGTGTGTGTGTGTGTGTGTGTGTGTGTGTGTGTGTGTGTGTGTGTGTGTGTGTGTGTGTTATTATGTGCGTGTAAACTGTCCCTCACTAACACTGACCCCCAGGTAGTAAGCAGGTAGGCCAGGTCCAATTTGGGTGTGACACTGTCACGGCCCACCAGTGACACACTGAACCAATCACATTCCCCCCTTTAGTCCCTCAATTCTGTGCCCGTTTCATATTTGTATGCTTCATTGGGAAGACAGTGGAGCTATTTTAGAGGGAAGTACAGAGAGAAATCAAGTTAGGGCGTAAGTGGGGATCGAACCCCCGCCCCTGGATCAGCGTCCGATACACAGCCAATCAAATCTTCCTGTTTGAGAAAGTGATTATTTCAACAACATTCAGTGGTTTAGCTCTGAAATTACACCTTGATTTTTAAGTGTAGCTACAAAGCCCTCCTGACAGAGTGTGTGTGTGTGTGTGTGTGTGTGTGTGTGTGTGTGTGTGTGTGTGTGTGTGTGTGTGTGTGTGTCACTATGAATGGATTTAAATGGATTGCTTGTAATTGCATCATGATGACTCCCCTCAATAGTATAAACTGTCTGATGACACACGCACACACGCACACACACACACACACACACCGAGCTGCTCCATGTAAATGAAGGCCATATTTACCTCTGAGGGGACTGTTCGCTGCTGTTATCAGGTTGAACTATAGGTGAGTCTTGTTAGGCCAGCCACAGATGCAGCCAGCCCTATCCATCACTGTAGCGCTGTCTCTCCCTACACGCACACGCACTCGCATACGCACACATGTGGCCGCACAGACAACCCGAGTTCCAGCCCAGTTGGATATTCATCAGGGGAGTGACAACGAGGTCCTTGCTCTGCTACTCATTTCAATATTTGTTGAAATAACATGGTAACAATTTTGATTTGGTCATCTTATAAGCCTAAGGTCGGCTCAAGAGGCAAAAACACAGTCAAGTGTCTGTTGGGAATTCTCCTCCACTGTCCTGACCTAAGAGTGAATACAAGAGGTCCATCTCCTTGTTCTCATTTCAATATGAATACGGACGCAACATTGACTTTGTAACTCCAGGCTCTAAACTCCAAACGGCACGACGACAAACCACTGAGTGACAAATTCAACGGTAGGACACGCCTACACATACATGGCACACGTGAATCCAACATCGAGTTAGTTTGTGTGAATGTTAGAGACATACGTAGATACACAGAAACACTGCCTTTGTTCACAACAAAACCCCCAAAAGCTACAGTATAGGTTGGGTCATGATGCTAGAGGGATGAGGGAGCCACAAGAGTAACAAGAGAGCTCTGTTAGTTTTCTCAATTCAACATTTCTTAAAGCCCCCATGCAGTCCTTTTAATTCATCATCACTGTATGTCTAATAAATCACTTTTTATTTCTTCAAAATTATTCCACATTTTTTCAATTTATTTTCCTAAGCCTCCTTTTACCATTGAAATTGCTCAATCTCTTTTACAAATGTAAATATATTTACATAAACAACCCTGATTGGTGGATAGGATCATCTAGACTCAGGGGTGCCCAATTATATTCAGTCGTGTGCAGATTTTTCTTTGAGCGGATGGTCGCAAAGCCCGGAACTTGTCCAAAAGCCACTCCTGCGTTGTCTTGGCTGTGTGCTTAGGGTCATTGTCCTGTTGGAAGTTGAACCTTCGCCCCAGTCTGAGGTCCTGAGCACTCTGGATCAGGTTTTCATCAAGGATCTCTCTGTACTTTGCTTCATTCATCTTTCCCTCAATCCTGACTAGTCTCCCAGTCCCTGCAGCTGAAAAACATCCCCACAGCATGATGCTGCCACCACCATGCAGCACAGTAAGGATGGTGACAGGTTTCCTCCAGACGTGGCGCTTGGTATTCCGGCCAAAGATTTCAATCTTGGTTTCATCAGACCAGAGAATCTTGTTTTTCACGGTCTGAGAGTTTTAGGTGCCTTTTGGCAAACTCCAAGTGGGCTGTCATATGCCTTTTATTGAGGCGTGGCTTACATCTGCCACTCTACCGTAAAGGCCTAATTGGTGGAGTGCTGCAGATTTGGTTGTCCTTCTGGAAGGTTCTCCCATCTCCACAGAGGAACTCTGGAGATCTGTCAGAATGACCATCGGGTTCTTGGTCACCTCCCCCCGATTGCTCAGTTTGGCTGAGAGGCCAACTCTAGGAAGAGTCTTGGTGGTTCCAAACTTCTTCCATTTAAGAATGATGGAGGCCACTGTGGGTCTGAATACTTATGTAAATAAGCTATTTATTCTTTCTTTTTTAGAAATGTGCCAAAATTGATGGCATTTTTATTTTATTTTATCCATTTTATAATAAGGCTGTAACGTAACAAAATATGGAAAAAGTGAAGGGGTCTGAATACTTTCCGAATGCACTGTACATCCTACATGCACATACACAGACATGATGCATGCAGTTCGGCTCATAGGCCTGTATTATTTAAACACATTCAGCTATTTGCCAAATATGGTAACATATTACAAACGTTTCAGGCCTATTTAAATGAGAAGAGTAACTTTCTGGGGGAATTTAGAGGTGATTTGAACTTGTCCCAACTTTTCCGTTAAGTTTGTCACATGGGGACAACGACGAGGTTCGCAGGCACTTTATCGCCGATCCACAACAGGAGCACATGTAATAGGCGCGCCAAGATGGAGAAGCGAAAAGCTGCAATAACAAGGCAGGAATAGAGGCTGAATAGGGGGGCTGAGGAGGAGGAGGAAGAAGAAGATCATTGTTGGGAATGTGGGGCCTTTGGCAGCTTCTCCATCTGATGCCAGGGTTTTGTGTATTTTTGTTATTTTGAGGACTGAGCACAAATCTGTTTTCGTTCCCTTTCTCTCTCTCTCCCCTCTCTCTCCTGGGAGCAGTGGAAGTATGCCTGCCCTACCGACCATCCGACTGCCAAACTCTTTCTCTCCTTCTCTCCCCCCCTCTCTCTCCTGGGAGCAGTGGAAGTATGCCTGCCCTACCGACCATCCGACTGCCAAACTCTTTCTCTCCTTCTCTCCCTCTCTCCCCCCTCTCTCTCTCCTGGGAGCAGTGGAAGTATGCCTGCCCTACCGACCATCCGACTGCCAAACTAACTGATTTAGTCACACTCTTTTGCCATTTTTCTTCTCCAACAATCACATTTAGTCCCGCTGTTTCCACTGGCCAGGCCGACCACGTCCCGCTGGGGTTCCCCCGAAGGAGAGGGGCTTCCTAAAGAGATCTCCTGGCCCCTTGACGTCCCCAACAATGTTTATTTCTCATTTAGCGGGGTCGGAGAGCGCCTGGCCCCGGCCTCCTGGTCTGGGCGTGGATAGTCTGGATACTGACACAAAGCTGGAAGCATGGAGCATCCTGGAATATCCAGACAGCTTTAGATCATACATCTTTATTATCACAGCATGGTGTATGTCCCAAATAACACCATAGTCCCTATGTAGTGCACTACTTTGACCACAGACCCAGAGGCCTATGATCAAATGTAGTGCACCATATAGGGAATAGGGTGCCATTTAAGACTCAGTCTTTAACTTTTATTTTTCTTTTCTAGTTGAAAAGGGAATGAAAGGGCACATTCCTTTACTGGAGAGATGGGCCATCTCTCTCTCTTTTAACTTTGTCATACAGGCCAGTAATGTGGAGTGGATGCAATGTCGTTCACCCTCTGTATTGTCATGGCATAGATATTGTTAAATAAAGGTTAAATAAACAAATACAAATGTCAGCGTCGTGGTACGGGTATGCATGTCACCAGCAGACTCTATAAAGGTAGAGGGAACCCTGCCTCGTCTTCTGAATACCTAACCCTAGGATGGTTTTATTTTTCAGCGGGACAATGACACAAATGTTTATGCCAAAGATATACCTGCATGGCTTTCCAATAGGCGTTTAGTGTTCCTGACCGGTGCAGTCTCAGTCCCGACTTGAATCTGCTTGAAAATCAGTGACGTGGTTTGAATATTGCTGTACGTCTATTTACTGAACTTGAGCAATTTTGACCAACAAATAAAATATATATTTACGCCAAGTGTAGAAAACTATGAACACTGCTCTTTCCATGACAGACTGACCAGGTGAAAGCTATGCGCAACTCAATGTTGGGTAGATGTTCTTAATGTTTTCTATGCTAACTGTATGTGGCCCTAAGAGCTGTGCAAAGTCGGTAGAATTGTGTTCAAAATGTTTGCAGATGTAATGGCTGCCAAAGGTGCTTCCACCAAGCATTAACTACAGTATGGGGCGGTAAGACATATACAATCAAGAGGCCGATGGTCAAAAATAGTGCACCATCTAAGGGAACGGAATGCCGTCCTGAACGTATTTCCCTTCTCTAGCTGAAAAGGGAATTAAAGGGCACATTTATTTACTCTCACTGTGTGCATGTGTGTGCTGGTGATAAAGAGTGGGACAGAGAAGGAGCGCTGTCAAAATGTGTAAACAATTCAATCAAACAGCCTACATCAAATGAGATCAGTCTGTATGGGTATAATAGGTTACAACAATACAAACTGACTTTCTGTTCCATTCCACACAACAACAAAAAAAGAGGGGAAATAAAAAATAAGCACATGACCGCGTTATGACATCACAAGGCAGTCTCATAAATAAAGCTGGTAATTGAATGGATATCTAATTACGCTGTAAAGACACTTCTGGCTCTGTGAGCTCTAAATGCATCTTTTTTAGGTTGTTTTTACCCTCATTATATAATTAATCAGTGATAATGACCAACACGTATATTAACTAACAACCAGCCCCATCCGATCCAGATTAGTTTATTTTAATACCATTATTTTATCCTAAAGTAAACACCCCAACCCTTTTTGATAAAGACTAGAGAGAGTCAATTGGAGAGCTCATAATGAGAGCTTGGGATTCAGTAGAGCTGAGCAGAGCCGGGGAATGTGTTAACTTGTTCTAAATAAACCTATCATTAGCATTTTCCCTTTAAAAGGAATCATTTCAACTTTGATATTCTTAATTGTGCTTAAGGGCTTGTTCTCTGCTCGCTCGCTCCCCCTCAAACACTTGAAGCTCTCTTAGACTCATGTGGAGAACGTCTTGGGAGCGCTCTTTAACACTTTAAAGGTTACTTTTAATTCTCAACGTCTATTATAGGAACGGTGTAAAAAATAAATTTTAAAAACCTTTTTAATGAAACATTTATCATACACACGCAGTAAGGAGGACACCCAAAGTGAATATTATTTCAGGGCAGGTAATGTTTCAAATCAACCTGCTATCTCTTAATTTGGCTACAGTGTAGTCGCTGTCTGGGAGCTTAGGCAAAGACATGTAGCTGTGACACAGAACAGACCGTCAAAACACAGAGAAATGAAAGTGATCAATCATACCTTGACTTTCAAATGGACTCAGACAGTCAGACCAGTTCTAGAACAAGAGAAACTGTAGGATTTCACTGAAGACAAGAAACAAGACCATTCTTCTTGTCCCTTCTTCCCTTTAATCCAGCGAGAAGGTGTGGGGTAACAGGAACGATGGTAGAGGGGAGCGGAGGAAGGGGGCCCAAATTTGCTGCTAGCGAGCTATAAGACTGCTCTGAGCAGATAGAGGCCTGCAATTTGCATGTGGCAGCTGCTAGCCAACAGAGGGTACTGTTGCATAAAAAGTCTGTCTGGGAGACATTACATGGCTATAGAGGAATTAGCACTATCACATTCATATCGCCCAGCACTGTTACCAGTTCAATAAAAAAATAGAATACGGGCTAATATTGAAGTACTCCCTCTAGCTATATCTATGGAACTATGGATTATAAAGTATTTATACTCTCTCTCTCTCTCTCTCTCTCTCTCTCTCTCTCTCTCTCTCTCTCTCTCTCTCTCTCTCCCTTTGTCTGCTAACATTGAATTGTTTCATATGATATTCTGGAGGGTAGTGTCAAGTCCTCTGAGTGAGAGTGAAAAATACTTCAAGTATTGGGTGAAAACAAGTGTTTCTAAAACCCTATGACTCTAGAGCTCTGTTGCATTTCTTCTCGCTGTTCTGTAAACATGAGTCTCTCCCATTCCACGTCTCGCCCTACTGTCAACTTGCATCTGGACAAATAAACATGTAATTAGCGAGCCAGTTCCTGGACAGTTGTTCTTTAGGAACGAAGAGTTCTAAAGAATCCTAAGGACACCTCTATGTCCCGTAAATGATCCTCTAATCGCCAACTAGAATCATTAGCCCAGAGAAACGGCTTATTTAGCATTAGCATAAAACCCAAACACTGCATATACTATATATGCAAATTAAATTAGGGGGGGGAAACAGGACATTTACATCCAGGAAGTGTCGACATCCCCATAACTTATAACACTGATTGTCCTCAGCTCAGAAAGGAATTGGCCCTGGAACTTTCAATAGGGAGGAAATGATGCAATAGAGAGGTGACTGACTGCACCTGCCCAGTGTGGGTCTGAGTAATGAACCAATCAGAGATCAGAAGGACAAAGCGCACATTCTGAGAGTCCCGCTAAGCCATGCATGGTAGCCAAGTCATAAATGGACAGTTCACTTCTTCTTCCTAGTCTGGATGATGCTGTTGAAATGGTCTGATGAGAACATTTCACTTTGCCCAACTGTGATTACAGTTTGATGCCCAAATATGGAAGTTTTGTCAGTTGGTGACCTTTCACATTTTAATGAGACAACAGGAGTGTTTCTATCATTCCATTACAGTCCACAAATGTAGGCCCTTTCAACTGACCACTGCCTCCACTACAGTGATTCACCAAGAAATCAGTACTAATCCAACATTCATATGTTACTTCCCAATAACACCTAAAACCATTGGCATATACTGAAAGTCTTAAACATGACAATGATTTACATGTCAGCGTAATGCCTTCAGCTAAGTAATACAAGGACAAAGCCGTTGGATACATCCTTACAAATAGGTGGTGGGTGTTCTGTTATACATATGATAAAGACATCATTTGGAAGAACCTGCAATCCCTGCTTTTTTTATTGTAAATGAGCATGAAAACGTCTATTTATGTCCTCCCACTGGTGCTGGTGTGTGGAGGGAAGGAGGAAAGCGCTTGGCTCCGAGTTTGTCAAGCTGCTACTGAAGACAGCTGAAGCTCGAAGCCCCAGCCAAGACTAGCCGCGAAGAAAGGAAAGGGACTGGTGTCGACAAAGAAAGCGAGAGAGAGAAGACGAAGAAGAAGAAGGGAAGAGCACTCAAGGCGATGTGGAGGACGAAACAAAGTAACAAAGTCCATTCATTGAGGCGGGGAGGTGGTGTTACACATCGCTCTGCAGTAGCGGCAGTCTGTCTCAATGAGCAACGGGCCACTAAGGCTTATAGAGGCGTATTTCATGGTTCCTCACCAGATGAGAAGATCCGTGGGGCTTGACAACACCTGGCACGGGAACAAACCCTTCTCTCCCCCTAATCTAGATGTGAGAGGGAGGCTCAGCTAGTGGGCCGCGTCGTGAACGCACCGGGGATAAAAAAAAACCTGGGATAGCAGGCCTTTTGGATTCCCCTGCGATCATCAGAGAGATGGAGAGATGGAGAAGAGATGAATACCTGACCCGGCCCCACTTGGAGATAAATATGCAGAAAACATCTTGAGACGGAGCGGCGTGAAGCTGTGATGCATGGATTAAAACACAGCCAGAGGAAGAGAAAATGGAAGTTGAGGAAAGGGGTTTGCAGGGGTTTGCCCACAAATCCAGCTGGTGAGATGTGGAGATGGGTGTTAAGTAGCTGGAAGAGTAGGCATAATCTTGAGGCGTGAGCCAATCAACGTGATAGAAATGTGGAGAGCAAAGGATGACCGGCATGTTTTCTTTTGACTGTTGATCTTTCATGCATGTCTAGAGAAACAAACAAAAAATCCCACTTCTCTTTCTGATGCCTAGTGATTCCCTCCACTAGGAAACAGCTTTGAAACGTTTTTTTTGTGTGTTTTGTTTTTGTACAAAGAGAATCCCTTGCATCACATATAGCCCGTTAGTATAGGTCACATTTGAAAAAGCCTAGATAGATAGCACTTCTGGGTTGAAAGTTGAGTGAGAGTGTTGGGAGAAATATTACCACTCAGCATCATAGTCTAGATCAAAACCAGATGCACCACAGCACAGACATAGTATCTCAAATGGCACCCTATTCCCCACATAGTGCCCTTCTTTTGACCAGAACAGACCCACTCTACATTGTGTTGAAATGAATAAGTTGATTATTTTGTAAACCCCCTCCCCACCTCTTTAATTCAATTAATTCCTAATGTCTTCTTTAGAACCCCCCCTCCCCGCTCCCCACCCCACCATTATCCATATCCTCTCTCACTGTGTCACCGTGACCACTGCCTGGCTTTCTTCCTGCCAGCCAGTCTGTCTGTCTCTGCTTGTCTGTCTTTCTCTCTCCCCTCCCTGCCTGCCTCTATCATCAATCAGCTCCCACTAAGACATGCAGGAGATTACCAGCACAGACCCACGTAGGGAGAATCTCAGCTCAAACTCACTATTTCACTAAGTGCCACGCTATCCCGTGTCTCAAAGTCTCACATTCACTGGAGCCGTGACACACAGGCAGGTAGTCAGTAGTGGTGCAGAGCAGAGAATGGCGACTGGATCATCTGCATTGTACAACATAGATGCTGCTGCCACTGTATGATCTGGGTCTGTTTCCCATTCTGGGCCTCATTGTGTGTTTCTCATTTTCAGCTTGACATTCATTTCACTTGGAAGTGTATTTCTCTCATTTATGGCTGTCATGATGTTGATAAGCCCCTGATGATGGATTTGAACTCCAGTGTGCAGAATTAGGACAAAGGAGGTTATTTAATTTGAAATGCTTGCCTGGTAGAGTACCATACTCATAATAACTATTTTGAAATAGATTTTGACTAGGACTGCAGGAATGAGTCAGTTGTGTCAATAGTTTGCACTCTGGTTCATTTTTCAAAAACGTATACTTAATTCTTCCAATCATTGGACACTAACATTAGGCTGAACGGGTGAGTCCGAATCATGTGTAAATCTTGTAAATAGCGAATAAGACACATAGGTTATAGCCAGGTTGTCTATTTACCCTGTAATAAGGTTCACAGATGGCCTAAGCACAATATATATTTCATCGAACTCTGATGAATTGCGTTTGAAGCTTGGAATTTGCTTTGCGTCTTTTACTAGGTCATGATACATTTATCACAGAATATCTAACGCTTAACAAATCTAAATGTATATCGAGGAATGTCTGCGGAGAACTAATATTCAGAGATAAATAAGACGCACTACGGTAGGCTACACTTTTTTTGTTTGAAACATCAAACAAACATTGCAGACAATTATGACTAATCAACATCAAATGGCATCCAGTGTTTATGTTGATCATTTGCAGTGAGTTAAGATGTTCTAGTATTTTATGATAAAATCTCTGAACAAAATGCATCGCTGTTCAAATGTTTCTCATTACACCGACACATTTCCACGCATAGGGAAGGCTTTCAGAAAACGGGTCTAATGTTGTCTATAGCCTATGGAAAATGTAAGAGGGCATACTTTATATGAACGTCTATTCGACTGACAAGTGTCTCCACCTCCTTATCAGCTCCAACTGTAATAGACTAGGACGCCAAAAGCGCAGACAGAAATAAGCGCAAATATAATAAACATCTTGTTGACCACATCATAACGTCATCCACGTATAAAATAAGTGACCTTATATATAAACAAATCACCACTTTCATTATATTTCTAATAAATTATATTTGACGGCTGACAATGAATGCATTTGATATGAATGGTCTTGCAATATGCCCAGTAGGTCTGAGCAACAAACAAAAAAATCAACAATCTATTTAGGTCATAAGGTCAATGAGAGATAAAAAAATATTTGAACACTTCTCTGAATAACATGAATAAAGAATAAAGTGACTCTTTTTTTTCTGAAACTGAGCGAGTTTCCCTTCAGCGTGTGTCTGTGAGGCAGTTAGAACAGAGCGGCTTCGTCCACTGCTGCTCTCTCAGAGAGACGGCGGCAGTGCGCTGTCCACCGCTTGCTGCTGGTGATCCGATAGTTGTGAAAAGCCACCACTAGTCGCCCCCAGTGCTCTTGCAGTCTCCAATTTTTCTTTTCTCACTGTAGACTTAACGTCACGTCCGCACTTGAACTTGAATTTTATCCCATTGTACGGAGCCAGCTCTAGCCACAGAGAGACAGAGAGCTCGGGGGAAGCAGGACTCACTCCGCCATCTTCACACTCACACAGAGAAAGGGGAGAGAAAAGCGTGCAGGTCTTGATTTATTGAGAAAGGAGGTGGCAGCCTGTATGCCCGGTCTCCACAGAGCGGTACAAGGGGACAGAGCACTTGGAGTTGAGGAGACTGAAAAGTACCTGGCATTGTATGCTCAAGGCTGCACCAAGAAAAGTGCCCATCACTTGGCCATACCCAAGTGCCCAAGAAGAAAAATTGGATTCATAGTTTTCTAAAATTTTATCATCAATTATTGTAATTGTGTGTGTTTACGATTTTTTTATTTGAGTTTTTCGTATTTTTCTAAAAGAAGAAACGAAGTAAGGCTGAGCAATTGACTGGACACAGTCTGGGTACCCGAGCTGTCAGCGCGCACTGACCATCGCGTTCTGATTCTTCTTTTTCTCTCACGAGGTGGAGGGACACTTGCCGGTGTTTGATCTCAACTGTCACTCACAACAACCGTCAATCATCCAAGGATATTTCCCCCACGTCTGATCTCTTTCTTTATTCTACTTGGACAGATCTCACTTCTCTCACACACCTTTTGCCAATGGTGTGAGTAGCCTAAAGAGATAAGGTGAAATAGAATTGAAGGTAGGCTATAGCCAGGCTACCCACGGTCTCGTCACACACACACACACAGGGGCAGAGTGGACCGACGAGACAAAACGCAAAAGACATTTTCGCATCTCCAAACGAGGGGACCACTAGCCTACAGCACGACGCCCGACCAACCACTCTCCCCGGCCGGCGGTCCGAGCGCAGGAGCCTCGGTCTTGTGGAGGTCCCGTGAAAAGTTGAGTGCCGAGCAGGAGGAGGCAATAGGAGGGAAGCGAGCCCATCCTTCAGAGTGCTGGTCTCCGGGCAATGCCAGTGTAAATGCCAGGGCAATGTCCCGTCGCAAGCAGGGGAACCCACAGCACGTGTCACAGAGGGAATTAATAGCACGTAAGTACCTGCTTTTCCATTTCCCTCAGAATCACACAGCTCATTGGGGACAGCTTTCTTTACTTTTTAATTTATTTTTTACATTCAGTGGAAGTTCATGTGTCATTTTGTGACGCCTATCTTTACTCACACATGTGGCTAATTTGATCAATTTAAGTGAGGGTTGTGAACTCTTCAGTGCTTTACACCAGGGTTGGGAAAAACATAGTTTTCAACTACAGAATGTAACAAGTTTTCACTAGTTGATAAATAATGGCATTTGACACTATAAAGGTACAACAAGGGCATTGCCTTTAAATCCATTTTTGCTTAACAAGTAAATATATTATATTGCAGGTACTCTTTGTTTTACGGTTTTACATTTAAATTCAACAGACTTTATGCATGTGCTACAAGTCGAGACTACTTTTGTGAAAGCTGCATAAATATAGAAAATAACATATTTCCCTTATTAGGTCTAAATATCTGTTAAGTATACAGTAAGTTCTTATACAGTTATACCACCATCAACTTCTTCTCTCCCAAAAAGAGAATTGAACTTTGCATGACGTGTATAGGCTGTTGTTGGTGCAGGTTAAAAGGCGGTCAGGTATCTTGGCTGCACAAAGTCCTTCAGGCCAAGTACAGAATCAAGTACGATACCTGGCGTCAGGGAATGGGCCTCTGACATGTCGGAGGCAATTGATTTCTTACTCTATATAGATGATGCATATCGTATTGATGATGAACTTGGCGTTATAGTCCATAGACTGAGCAATTGACTGCGTAGAAAGTATCATGTGTTTGTAGACTACACGATCCCGTAGTCCACTTATATACACGTGTGCTCTTACTTGAATACAAGCATTCCCAACCAATGTAATAATTATAATGATAATAATGACAACCTAATAGTGATGTATTGACACATCGTTTGGAGATAAATGACAAAGTTGATGGAAAATCGAGGAAACGTGTGTGTCCCAAACAGAAAATCTCAAAGCCTTTTCAAATGTAGTCTAATAAAAAAAAGTTTTTTTTTTTTACCAAACCACCAAACTTTTATCAAACATCCAAAGCCGGTATCCCTGTTGTTTTTTGGGAGCATTGAACCGAATATATGTTGAATTTCTTAAGACAATTTAAACATATAAATATTGTACAGCCCCCCCCCCCTTTATCGAGCACTAGTCAGATATCCTCGCGCCATCTGTAAACCAAAACTGTGATTGCCCTTAATCTCTGCTTTGACGCCCCCCCCCCCTCCCCGCACCCCCCGAATTGCATTATTACAAAAGAATTTGACAGCTGAATTAATTTAATGACACCTTGGCATGGTGTATATAGCCTATGTTCATATTTCAATTATACAGATTTCTCAGGATATCGTGAGGTAATTGAAAGTGAGTAGGCCTACTTTGTGTCTTGGCAAGCTATATGGATTTACCAGATTTATGTTCATCATAAGGTTTTGTTTTGTGGGCTCGGTCCACTTTTCTTCCTCTCATTTTTTTTGTCGTGTGATTTGTTGACCTCTCCCCTGTTGCCTTGTTATCCAGCTACTCTATATTCAGTCTTTAAGATATTCAAAATTCATTCAGCATGTGTTTCCCAAGACATTTCTAACTTCAAATAGTGTGTGTGGGCGTTTTTGCAGGCGATTAAATGTCTATTACCAATTAATTTATTGTAAAGGTTCTAGGTTTTGACTTATACAGCGGGTAGATATGGACTACTATACGCGGCATGTACAAGTGGATACTGACAGGCATAAACAGCGCAGTTAGGCGCAGGAGCGCCAGCGTCTTCGAAGCGCTGCATGCACAGAGTGTTAGCAAGTTAGATTATAGCCAAGAAAAGATTGATCAGGAAACGCTGACATTTTCTGAAAAAAGTATTACCCTATCTCTATTTAATATCGCGCATCAACGTGAATGAAACACCTATTCATTAATTAATTATTATTATTAAAAAATGTACAATATGATAGTAGTAGCATTGTGTTACATAAACATTTATTAAACATCTAGCTACCCTACAAAATACCAACCAGACATATGAAGAAACAAAGATAACCTGGTCAAATTTTAAAGAGCACTTTTAGGCATATGAGAGTCCAAGTTCAAAGCAATTAAATCCCTCTGTCATTTCTTCTTCAATGGGGTTCTGAAGTAGTCTCCGAGTCTAATCCATCCCGCTAACTGAGAACAGAGGCCCTCCATGGTGATGTCATCTGAGTCCAATGTGTTTTGTGTTGTTCGGGGTTAGGACTGTGTACTCTGCACATTCTCTCCCACACACCACTTACTTTTATGGCAAAATCGTTTTTTTTTGTGTGTGTGGGTGTGCCTGTATGTCTCTCTGTGTGTGTATCTACTGTTTACTAGTCTGGCTCCTGAGTCAGTCCTCTGGACTCCGGTTTGTCTATGATGGCTACTGCTCCAGTCTTCCATCATTTAACACAGATTTCTCCTCTAGCTAGTTATCCCATCCGGTCTTCATCCGCTCCTGTTGTCATTGGCTTGCAAATGGATTCAAATAACTGCAATGATTTGTTTCGCTTGCAGAGGGGCAAGCACAGCCATCCTACTCCCACTGAACTCTGCAGGACACTGGACAGTACAGCGTTTACAATTGGCCTGTGAGATACACACCTCATGTGTCATATATATGAATGTACCTTGTTGATCTGGAACCTATAGATTTGAGAAGTTATCAGACTTAGAGCTGATTGTGTGTCTTTGTGTGTGTGTGTGTGTGTGTGTGTGTGTGAGAGGTAGCTATGGTTACAGCAGAGGTAGAACAGGCCTGTTTTAGTGTTGTATAAGTATCCAAAACAAATCTCCAATGTAGACTATAACTGTGGTAATTGAATAAATATGGCGACCACACTAATGTTGGAAGGAAACCGGTGACTGACTGACAATCGGAGTGTCAATCTACTTCTGAGACAACCCTTAGATTGGTGCGAGGGTGCACACACACACACATTGCCTTATAGTGTATCCTGCCTCCCCCTGTCTTAGTACACACACACACACACACACACACACACACACACACACACACACACACACACACACACACACACACACCTAACGACACTGCACTTCTCTGCATGCCCCTGTTTGTCTCTGTGCGGCTGTGTGTGCAGAACACATGTTCATATAAACACTTTGGTAGAAACGTCGGGCTTTCAGTGAGTTTTGAATGGTGCAGTAGAATAGTACAGTACACCCCGTGACTAGGATGATGAGGGGAAGTCAGAATCTCTAGCAGGTCAAACCTGTCTGATAAGTGTTCAGTTCTAAGTCATGGTTGTTCAGTCAGGGGAGGAGCTGGCTGCAACCTGTGGCATGGCAGTTGTGCATTTAATAACGTCTCTGGCAATGGTTTTTGGATGTATGGTTGAATACACACACACACACACACACACACACACACACACACACACACACACACACACACACACACACACACACACACAGTACATGCATGCATATGCAAATTCACACACGTGAATGCCGAATCTCACATGCACGTACGGCATCAGCAAACTGGGCATAATTCTTTCACGCACTATGAGATAATACATCCGTTTGAAGCAACCAATATGTCACATTCTTTTCATTTGGCTGTTGAGAACTTGTGTCGATAAAAAAAAATGAAAATGTGATTGATCTATTCAGCTAAGTGAACTCTTCATTCTGTTGCAAGTCACTAAAATGTCTTCGCCGCAGATGCTTTACTTAGAATCTTATATTATTGTGATATACGATGATGAAACCATGTGTTAGGTCTTCTTCTTTCTCCCCTCCTTTTTTTTTAACTTAAAGGGGAGGTCTTAAGAAGGCATTAAAAAAAGTGTGTGTATGTGTGTGTGCTTGCGTCTGCCTACTAATTAACACGTCGTCTATGGCATTCAGTCGTAGTTAAGTGAAGGTCTTCCTCTTGGATTAGCCCCGTGAGTGCCTTTGAGACAGCCGGCTTCGACAAAGGTTCAATTGCACTAGTTCATTCAGATTTGTTCTTCTTAGCGAAGGAAGGCAAGGAGAACTGAAAACTTTGCAGTGTTGCACTTCAACGCTTTGACTGGCTCGCCAGCAGCCCGGAGGTTGTTGTATGCGTGTATTATAACACAACACACCACGTTCTCTGTGAGCTTAACGAACGACCGATATGTGTGAAACATTGATACATTTCCAGGTGCCGCATGGATATCTGTTTGAATATGTTCGTTTTGGAAAAATGTGGATTTAAAGTTTTTAAACATGGAAATTAGAATACTACCTTTGGTAAACTGCGCCTCTGCCGCGGTATTTTATATTAAACTGATATAGGCGACTGCAAATTATGTGTTTAGTCTGTATAGCTACACAGTCCAATATATATTATTTGTGCCTTGTAATTATCCGAGTTTTTTCAAGATATTTACATTGAAATATTTTGTAGTTTTTTAGATTAGTAAAAACAATTTAATCCTTTAACATTTAAGCTATATCTTTCCATTAGATATACGGCAACCGTAAAAAAACAACACACAAGCACACACTCACACACACACACATATAGTGTGTCGGCCCAGTGTGCGAGACATTGTGTAAATTACAGCCGAGACCACTTGAGATGCATGTTTCTCATTGCGTTGGGAGCGAGTGAGAACCAGAGGGGAACCCCACTGTGCTGGTCTTTGTTCTGTAGAGAACCCATAGACATACAGACAGACAGAGGAACGACCAGTGTTCATTCTAAGGTGTGTTAGAGGTTTTGCCGCCCAGTCTCTGTGTATCGGTGAACATTTTTAACCTGCACTGAGCTCAATAGGTCTGTTTGGAATAAAAAATACATTCTCCCCTAAAATAATAACTGGACACACTTTTTTATTAATGCCATGGGCCATTGTGTTCAACCGTTTCAAAACCGGATGATGATAATCCTTGTGATTGGGCCACAGTGTTTTGGGAAATAATTATAGTGTGGCCCTAATGTACGAATTCCGACAAAGGCTTGAATACTATTATTTTATGTGTATCAATTCATAATATTTACAGAACCTAGAAGCAGAAAGAGCAAGGCAGGAATCCCTAGTTGTTGTTTAGGGAAGGTGTTGCTATTTACCTCTAAAGCCTGAAGTCACCGGCGTTGTTGTTCTGCGTGTGTGTGTGTGTGCCTGTAAGAGAGAAACACAAAAAACATCTTTATGTGTATCAATTCATAATATTCACAGAACTTAGAAGCGGAAAGAGCAAGGCAGGAATCCCTAGTCGTTGTTTTGTGAATAATTGAGTATTCAGTAAAAGACAACAGCTTCAGAAAGCAGCATACCTATACTTATTCTCCCGATTAGATGGTCATTGGTTCACTTGTCCAAAAGCCTTCTATGTCCTCAATAGGCTACTAATACTGTACCATCCATGTGCTCAATAGGCTACTAATACTGTACCATCCATGTGCTCAATAGGCTACTAATACTGTACCATCCATGTCCTCAATAGGCTACTAATACTGTACCATCCATGTGCTCAATAGGCTACTAATACTGTACCATCCATGTCCTCAATAGGCTACTAATACTGTACCATCCATGTGCTCAATAGGCTACTAATACTGTACCATCCATGTCCTCAATAGGCTACTAATACTGTACCATCCATGTGCTCAATAGGCTACTAATACTGTACCATCCATGTCCTCAATAGGCTACTAATACTGTACCATCCATGTGCTCAATAGGCTACTAATACTGTACCATCCATGTCCTCAATAGGCTACTAATACTGTACCATCCATGTGCTCAATAGGCTACTAATACTGTACCATCCATGTCCTCAATACGCTACTAATACTGTACCATCTATGTGCTCAATACGCTACTAATACTGTACCATCCATGTGCTCAATAGGCTACTAATACTGTACCATCTATGTGCTCAATACGCTACTAATACTGTACCATCCATGTGCTCAATAGGCTACTAATACTGTACCATCCATGTCCTCAATAGGCTACTAATACTGTACCATCTATGTGCTCAATACGCTACTAATACTGTACCATCCATGTGCTCAATAGGCTACTAATACTGTACCATCCATGTCCTCAATACGCTACTAATACTGTACCATCTATGTGCTCAATACGCTACTAATACTGTACCATCCATGTGCTCAATAGGCTACTAATACTGTACCATCTATGTGCTCAATACGCTACTAATACTGTACCATCCATGTGCTCAATAGGCTACTAATACTGTACCATCCATGTCCTCAATAGGCTACTAATACTGTACCATCCATGTCCTCAATACGCTACTAATACTGTACCATCTATGTGCTCAATACGCTACTAATACTGTACCATCTATGTCCTCAATACGCTACTAATACTGTACCATCTATGTGCCCAATAGGCTACTAATACTGTACCATCTATGTGCTCAATACGCTACTAATACTGTACCATCTATGTCCTCAATAGGCTACTAATACTGTACCATCCATGTCCTCAATAGGCTACTAATACTGTACCATCCATGTGCTCAATAGGCTACTAATACTGTACCATCCATGTCCTCAATAGGCTACTAATACTGTACCATCCATGTGCTCAATAGGCTACTAATACTGTACCATCCATGTGCTCAATAGGCTACTAATACTGTACCATCCATGTGCTCAATAGGCTACTAATACTGTACCATCCATGTGCTCAATAGGCTACTAATACTGTACCATCCATGTCCTCAATAGGCTACTAATACTGTACCATCTATGTGCTCAATACGCTACTAATACTGTACCATCTATGTGCCCAATAGGCTACTAATACTGTACCATCTATGTCCTCAGTAGGCTACTAATACTGTACCATCTATGTCCTCAATAGGCTACTAATACTGTACCATCTATGTCCTCAATAGGCTACTAATACTGTACCATCTATGTCCTCAATAGGCTACTAATACTGTACCATCCATGTCCTCAGTAGGCTACTAATACTGTACCATCCATGTCCTCAATAGGCTACTAATACTGTACCATCCATGTCCTCAGTAGGCTACTAATACTGTACCATCCATGTCCTCAGTAGGCTACTAATACTGTACCATCTATGTCCTCAATAGGCTACTAATACTGTACCATCTATGTCCTCAATAGGCTACTAATACTGTACCATCCATGTCCCCACTTTTAATACCATCTGAAGAGCACCAACTCTCGCTCTCTCTCGCTCTCTCTTTCTCCATCCTCACTATCTATCTCTTTCCATAACCTGCATGTCAGAGGCCTGGTTTGCTTACTTTAGGGATGGTGAACTGTCTGTCTGTCCTCGCTGGATCTCTTAACACTGTCTGTCTTCATGTTGTTAGCTGTTTCAATACCTCCTTTCTCTATGGGGTATAAAGTCTTGCTCTTTGCCTCCCTCTCTCCGACTCTGTCTCTCTCCCTCTCCCGCTCTTTCTCTAGACGTGCTTCCTTCCACCTGCTAGGGGGAGCTCTTAGGCTGTGTGTGCGGGTGGTATGCAGCTCTTGTAGTATGAGCTGAGAGAGTCGAAAGCCATATTTCCTAAATGTGTGTGTTGTCGTGGGGGATGGGGCTAGGTAGTAGGAGTTAGAGTGAGCTTTTTGACGACTCTCAGTGTGGATGTTTTTGATGATGTTGGTGTTCAAACACCCCGTTTAGAGTCAGACTGTCAACACCTCTGTCTCTGGCAGCCGGCCCTACAGCATCTGCAAACCTCCTCTCCTTCCTTCTCTCTCTTCCAAACATGGACTACTAATCAACATTTTATAAGATAATTCAAAAAGAATGAGATACATCTTTAACCCCATGTCCGTTCCATTTAAGCTGCAGATTAAAGAGATAATTTACATAAATACACAATTTGATTATAAAAGTAGAACTTAGATTATTTTACTGAGCTATATTTATTTTTTTAAGAACATGAAATGTACGTTTTGTTTGCAGTTGATGCCACCATGTTTCCAATTCCAGAACGATTTGGTATAAACCTAGATGCATATAGTATGTACTGTAATGTAGATGGATGGTAAGATAATTCTGGTAGCTAGCTAGGTATATGCTGTATGTATCTAGCAGAAAGCGTGTAATTATTCAGTAAATAAACCTCTCCTCTCTCAGACAAGGCGTTCTCGCCAGAGCAATTTAACAAAATGTCTGCCTGGTCCCTTTGATTAATACGCTCGCATATTCTCTCCTTGTTTCTCCTCTCTTCCTTCCTTCCTCCTCCTGCGTGTCCTGTGCCTTTGTCTCTCTCTCTCTCTCTCTCTCTCTCTCTCTCTCTCTCTCTCTCTCTCTCTCTGTGTTTTTGATGTTGGATGAGGAGGCTATGCTTGTCTGTGTGAAGGTATGTGAGGGTAGAGGACAGAGGTTGCACTCCAAATGTGACCATATTCCCTATACAGTGCACTACCTTTGACCAGAGCACTGCACATTGCACTAAAATAGGGAGCAGGGTGCCATTTGGGACCGAACCTAGAGGTCTGTAGTAGCGCTGGGTTCAGGCTGTAGTGTAGTGTTCCGGTTAGGTCTCAGCCGTGTCCGTGACTCCATGCAGAGTTTTCATAGGCTGATTTACGACACTCCCTGGGTCTCTATAGTGCTCTGACAGTGTGTGACGCTCTGCTCCGTCCACAGCTGGGCTGGACCCACTGGGCAACATACCTAGAAGTGTGTAAAGTTCCTGTCTCTTAGCTCTCTCACTGTGTGTCTGTGTGCCTTTCTGTGAGTTATCTGTCTTCTGCAGTCTGTACATGGCAGTGACTGCAGATACATGTGTGTGTGTAGTTTTCCTTCTCCAGCCTATGCCACAACGGCATGGATTTCAAGGTGTCAGTCCTGGGGTATACCGTATCCAATATATCGCCATTATCTTTACGCCTACAAGTGGATACATGTTATAGAGTATGGGCCTCCTGCTTTCCTTCCTACCTTCCCCCCCCCTCTCTCTGTCTCTCTCTCTGTCTCTCTCTGTCTCTGTCTCTCTCTCTCTCTCTCTCTGTCTCTCTCTCTCTGTCTCTGTCTCTGTCTCTTTCGCTTTCTGTCTCTCTCTCTCTCTCTGTCTCTCTCTGTCTCTCCGTCTGTCTCTCTCTGTCTCTCTCTGTTGCTCTCTCTGTCTCTCTCTCTGTCTCTCTCTCTCTGTCTCTTTCGCTTTCTGTCTCTCTCTCTCTCTGTCTCTCCCTGTCTGTCTCTCTCTGTCTCTCTCTCTCCCTCTCTCTCTCTTTCTTAATTAACCCAGGCTTGGCTGGGTAGGAGCAGAGGAAAGGCTTAGTACTACGGCAGCTCAAACTCTCTCTCTCATACACACATGCAAACCTTGGAATCAATGTATGTGTGCACGTGTGTGTGTTCAAAGTCCACAGCTAGAATATTTCCAATTCAAAACGTAATCTCCATTCACACACTCCTTACCGTGTGTGTGTGTTCTTGACTGCAGCTGCGTCTGGGACCAGCCAGGTCACCCGTGATGCAAGTCACTATTCGATGTCCATCCATGTTTGAGGACGTCGGGAGAGGATGTGGAAACTGTCCACTGGGGGCAACAGTGAGCTCTGTTATCTTCAAGTAGGTTTCGGTTTGGCTAGGGTGTTGTTGACGGGGTTGGCGGATGGGTGTAAAGCATATGCCTCTGTTCAAATCCAGCGATAGAAACTTTAAACCTTACCTTAAGTGTTCAGAGTTAATGCTTCATCTTAACCTGGACCACGTACCTGTTAAAGCTAACCTTAAACCATGCGATGTTGGTTTTATGCTTTGTGTGTTACTGCATTTAGCATTTAAATATCAGGCCAAGTAGCATACCTGCTAGACTCATTCCAGCTAGACTCATACCAGAAGCACTTAGTGTCACGCTCATTGGTGACAAAAGCTTCAGTAAAAGTGTGCTCGTGTGTGTTTGTGGGAAAGAAAGCAAGTCGAGAGAGAGAGAGAGAGATCTTTACTCTGAGATGTTTAATATATACCCTCTGGTTTGAAACCCACTCAGATATGTACGGTGTGATTATGGGGAGAGTGGCTTTGTGGTTGTTAACTCTGTCAGGCAGTGTGTGTACCCAGGCCTGGGTGTCCAGTGAAACGGCGTGTGAACCCAGGCCTGGGTGTCTGGTTGTGGACCTTGCCTAAGCCCTATAGGCCTGTTTGTTTGTGTTAAGTATGTGTATATTTACAGGAGAAGTGTGAATTTTTGTCTAAGTGTTTGTATGTGTATCTAAGCCTAGCTTGTGTCTGTGTCTGACAGGGCTCTTCCTCAGTTCTATTGAGGTTGGCTGAAAGTTGGTTAGGGTGACAGTGCATTGGAGTAGGGGAGGTATGTGAGTTAAGCGCTGTTTTCTTTGTGGGTATGCCAGACCGGTGTGCGTTCGGCACGTCTACATTTGTGCGTGAATGTGTTTGTGCTTTACGTCTCTGTGAGAGAGAGTGTGTGTGTGTGTTGGCGTGTGTGTTGGCATGTTGTGTGTGTGTGTGTGTGTGTGTGTGTGTGTGGTGGCGCTGACTGCAGTCTCAGCCGCAAACACGCAGCCTTGGTGAGAGCTGCCTGCCACGGCGTGGCGTAGCGCGGCATGGAGGAAAATAGTGAACAAACAGTAAACTGTCTTTTATAGTTTGATTAGGTATTTTCCCCGGCCTTCCTTCCTTCCTTCCTTCCTTCCTTCCTTCCTTCCTTCCTTCCTTCCTTCCTTCCTTCCTTCCTTCCTTCCTTCCTTCCTTCCTTCCTTCCTTCCTTCCTTCCTTCCTTCCTTCCTTACCTACTTCATTCCTTCCTTCCTTACCTACTTCATTCCTTCCTTCCTTACCTACTTCATTCCTTCCTTCCTTACCTCCTTCCTTCCTTCTCCCAGCAGCACATGTAACAGCACCACTATGAATGGTCTTAATTGGCACAGAGCAGAACTTTCTATCTGGACAGAATTAGAGGAGCTTTTTTCTTTCATGATTTAAATGGTGGCAGTGAAAAACAATATGAAATCAGTCAGAAATGACGTGTGCTCTCTAATTAGCCACCTCTGACCGTCTGAAACAGTGAGGAGAAAAGCGAGACAGAGAGAAAGAAAAACGTTGAAAAGCATTTTAGAGTTGAAACGTTATTACATTTGCGTGTGAATAGGGGACTGTTATCTTCAGGGTTTTATTTGCGGTGTGGAGAATGTGAACAGTCTTGCTTTATTAAAAGTGTTTGTAGCGAGGAGCGAGGGCAAACGGAACGGAGGAGGTAAGCGGCGGAACGGTTTACCCCGAGATATTAACATGACAACCCTCTCCTCTCCTCTCCTCTCCTCTCCTCTCCTCTCCTCTCCTCTCCTCTCCTCTCCTCTCCTCTCCCTGATGATGACCATGGCAAAAGTTAGCGTAGAATATCGACACACTCCTCGGGCTGTATTATATAACCAAACTCTGCTGGAAAGAGAAATGGGCCTTTTTTCTGGGCCAGCGAGACGGACAATCTGATTGGCCAGATACCTGTCAGCAGCAATTTCACTCTCCTTTGGGAGAAACACTATGAGTGGAGTTTCTCTGAAATTAAAAAAAGATGAGCTGGCTGGTTGCTAGAAAGTGAAGGCTTCCGTCCATTTTAGCTTGTCGTTCATTCTTAGACATTCAATTTGCTTTGGGTTTTTGTGCTTTACGCCCGCTAATTGAAACTCAATTAGTAGGTTCTCTGACTCAGACTACGTCCCAAAATGGCACCCTATTCCGTACAGTACATAGTGAACTACTTATTACCAAGGTTCCCCTCAGACTCAACCAGCCTTATTAGGTCAATTAGGCCAAAGCCAGGAGTTTCTTCCTTCCTTGCCTTCACATCTGTCATTTGCATACAGACCCACACCCTAAGCCACATCTTGAGCAACAACCTACCAACCTCATCAAGACCTGCTAATTTTGTGTCTCGGAGACAAAAGCCACAGAGAACATGTCAGCTAGAAAACAAACAGACACTTATATCAGCTTGTCTTTTCTTCTCAAAAAGCCACTGACTTTAATACAGGTCAAACACATTGAGTCTTCAGTTTGTATGAGGCCAGATGGAGTATATCTCAGTACATGCTCTATACTGCAGGTTTAAGTTATATTTAAACCCGACTGTGAACATATCACCCTCTCTCTCTCTCTCTCTCTCTCTCTCTCTCTCTCTGTCTCTCTCTCATTCTCTCTCTCTCTCTCTCTCTCTCTGTCTCTCTCTCATTCTCTCTCTCTCTCTCTCTCTCTCTGTCTCTCTCTCTCTCTCTCTCTCTCTGTCTCTCTCTCTGTCTCTCTCTCTCTGTCTCTCTGTCTCTGTCTCTGTCTCTGTCTCTCTCTCTCTCTCTCTCTCTCTCTCTCTCTCTCTCTCTCTCTGTGTCTCTCTGTCTCTCTGTCTCTGTCTCTCTCTCTCTCTCTCTCTGTCTCTCTCTCTGTCTCTCTCTGTCTCTCTCTCTGTCTCTCTCTCTCTGTCTCTGTCTCTGTCTCTCTCTCTGTCTCTCTCTCTCTGTCTCTGTCTCTGTCTCTGTCTCTCTCTCTCTCTCTCTCTCTCTCTCTCTCTCTGTCTCTCTGTCTCTCTCTGTCTCTCTCTCTCTCTCTCTGTCTCTGTCTCTCTCTCTCTCCTTCGCGTCCCCTAATCTGTAGGCTTGTATCCAAATCAACACCCTAGTGCACTAGATAGGGAATAGGGCTCTAATTCGACGCACGCCTCCTGTCTCTGCGGAGCATGCTGGATGAAGATGAGTAACATTTGACATTTCTGAGGCTCTAATGGAATTATAGGAAGTATTTTTTGAGGGATCAGAGAGAATGATGAGACGTAATGTAACCTAGGTGACAGCATGGTTATCGGGGGGTGTGGTAGGCAAGGGGTGCCGTGGACAACAGCGTGCGTGCAGACGCCATCATAGACTGTCCTAGAATCTCAGCACAGTTCACTGATCCAATTCCACACAATCTGACAGTGTTTGTTTGTTTGACTCATGCCAGTCTTCTAGAGTGCAGAGTAAATCCGAGTCAGCCCAGGCTTAACACCGCTGACACTACTGATGTCCTTCTGTAGTCTATAGGAGCCGAATCCTTCAGGTAGCGATATTTAGACTGCTCTGAATACCTTCCCAGGGTAAATCAGAGAGCAACATTAGCTAGGCTGTGATTCACAGGTCCTGATCAGAGTGTGTTGAGCTGTCTACAGTCACTTCCTGATGTCACCACACCTCTCTACTCACAGCAGGAAATCGACTTCAGTTCCCACAATGCAATGCAAAGTGAGTGCCTGATAGCACAATTGTTTATAACTGTGTGTGTGTGTGTGTGTGTGTGTGTGTGTGTGGGCTGATCTCTGTGGCTTGTTCATTTACACAGGAGAACCACTGCAGCCTAATTTGATGCACAGATGGCCTGCCTATGCCTGCAGGGCACCTCGGCTGTGTGTGTGTGTGTGTGTGTGTGTGTGTGGGGGGGATCAGGCCATGACAGGCACGCACACACACACTCCTGAGTGTGATCATACAACACAATGGTTGCATGTCAACAGTAATGCTACGTGCAGCTAGATATGATGCTGGAAAAGTGAAGCCGAGGCAAAATGCACCTACCTGTCCTCATGTGTCTTCCACGACAGGGTCATCCGGCATTGATCAGGCAATGGCTATTTTACATCACAGGGAAGCAATAGAATACAAAAATGAGTTGTTTTTCTTCTCCATATGTACTACAGGGACCATAGGTATGGCAGTTCATAATAATAATGTATGATATTAAAAGTAGACGTATTGAATGCCATTGAATAAAATCAAACATAGTATTTCCATTCACTGAATGTCCTGTATACACTTTTGACTGTGGTAATAATTGGGGATGATGTTTTTAACCCGTTGTGGCTGTTTCTGTTCAAAAATAAACATGAGCCAAACAAACACATGCCAAAGGTGTGATCATATATCCAGAGGCCTTTGCTCAGTTCGACATTACAAATCTGTCTGCATTTATAATTTGGAGCTTATACAAATGGCAGAAGGATGCACAGCCTGCTGGTGATCCATCATCTACAATTAGTGAAGGAGGGAGAGAGTCCTGGGGGACATGTAAACAGGGCTACCTGAGCAGCATGCCAGGGGCTCACGCTACCTATATCTTTTACCCTTGCTTTCTTTTAAGTCAACCTCTTTTTATCAGTTGCTCAAACCACCCTCTTTCTCTATCCCTTCTTCTCTCTCTCTCTCTCTCTCTTAACCTGTCAACCTGTCTTTACCTCTGTCCTTTACCTCTGTCCTCACCCCCAGCTTCTCTTCTGTGTACCACTTTATCTCTCTCCCTGAGACCTCTCTCTCTCCCTCTCCCTCTCTCTCGCTCTCTCTCCCGCCCTCTCTTTTACCCCGCGCCGCTGGTGTGTGTGCGAGGATAACATCTCAGCTATGATTGCCGTGGCGATAGCATCACAGTTTATATACAGCCCCACGTATCTACAAACATGCTCTCTGCACACATGAACTTGAACCCTTTGCACCACAGTACAAGACAGCACAGTAGTACAGTACGGTAGAGAGACACTCTGCTCAGCGCAGCTCAAAGCCTGACGGAACAACAGCACAGCGCTGGCTGAAGTTGGCATGTGTCTGAGAGACGCTCTAGCCAGCTAAGGTCAGTGGGGTGAAGAGACACAGGCAAAGGAAGTAGGGAGAGATGAAGAGGCACAGCGAGAAGTAGCAGTCAGAGAGGTTTTATTGTAAGAGTGTGAAGGTGGCAACACCGAACGAGAGCCTCGGACTACAAAGAGGCGATTGTAGCCACGTGTTGAAAGGTGTAGGATGATATTTCAAAATGGAGGCTATGAGAGAGGAAGGGGGAGAGGGAGTAGAGGGCAGTTGTCTGCGGTTTGTGAGTCTCTGTTTATCTAGGTGACAGAATCAGCCAGCAGATCTGCAGGGCTTTTGTGGTTGTAGAAAATGCCAGTCTCTCTCTCTCTCTCTCTCTCTCTCTCTCTCTCTCTCTCTTTCTTTCTTTCTTTCTTTCTCTATTTCTTTCAGACAAAGTCCCCATTGGGTCGGCAGGGGAGCTCAGAAGTCCCCCCCCCCCCCAAAAATTATTATTATTTATATTTTTTAAAGGAACTCTGTCCGGCTTTAAACTTACTCTTGAAAGTTGTAATAGTATAACGCGCAAGGTGCAATTTCAAAATCAGTTCCTCTTGTCATGTTAGTCATTGCATACCATACCATACCTTGTCAGAAATGTCCAGATCAACTAGCCCATGTCATCAAACGTTTTTTATCTTGTCATCAAACGTTTTTTATCTTGTCATCAAACGTTTTTTAAATGTTTTAAATGAGCTTTAAAACGTGCAACATTTCATTTGCAGCCCATGACAACATGTGTAGAATTGCAGGAAATAAGCTATAAACCTGCAAAATTAGAGGGGTGTGAACAGTGTGTGTCATGTTCCCCAATGCTGGAAGGGGGGCCCCGAGTGAATACGTCTGGGAACCCCTGCTATAACCCAGAGCTGTGTTCTACACTTCTAAAGAACAAATCACACTATTTATAATAACCCCCCCCCCCCCCCCTCTCTCTCTCTCACTTTCTCTCTCTCTCAGCGGCGGAGGCTGACCATGTGGATGGCGGACTTTCCGTGTCTGACTCCCTCACCCAACCTCACCCCCACCCTCACCCTCACCTTCAACCTCACCCCCATCCCCACCCCCTGTTGTCCCATCCGGCCCTGCTGGACCCCAGCCTATCCGACAGCCTGGCCATGGGGCTGGGGGACCACGACCTGCTCACCTGTGGCCAGTGTCAGATGAACTTCCCCCTGGGAGACATCCTGCTCTTCATCGAGCACAAGAAGAAGCAGTGCCAGGCCCTACTGCAAGGTCCTGGCTGCTACGACAAGATGGCCGCCGACCGCAGCAGCCCCTCCCCGCCCCACCAGCAGCAGCAGAACCAGGGTCGCCACGGTCACAGCCAGCTGAGGAAAGTGGTGGAACCGGTGGAAATCGGAATCCAGGTGACACCGGAGGAGGAAGAGGATGAGAGGCTGATGGTGACGCCCACCAAAGGAATTTGCCCCAAGCAGGAGAGTGCCCTGGCAGGTAGGTCACACACACACACACACACACACACACACACACACACACACACACACACACACACACACACACACACACACACACACACACACACACACACACTATCTCTCCTCTCATGTACCTCTGTAGCAGCCAGACAGGGGCTTCCTGTTGTGATTGTGATAGTGCTCAGCCCGTCATGAGAGAGAAATAGAAAGGGGAGAGAGTGAGCTGATTTCATTAGGGCAGAGCGGGTGCCGTGCCGAACGACGAGAGAGGACAGAGGAGAGAGGAGAAACAGCACATTACCCACTCAAAGCCCTAAAACCCCCTCAAGGACTCGGCTAGTTGAAACAAATTGTGCAAAACGTGACAGAGACTCACCCCTACTCTCATGGAGAAATCCAGCCTAAGCCATCTGCTTAAAAGGTGAAAAGCTCATTAAGATTTATATAGGCAAAAAAAAAAAGGAAAAACCGAGCAGGATTAAAAGAGCTAGTTCCCTATTCAGTGGGGTAAAGAGGCAGTTTAGTTTAGACCAGCTGGAAGCATGGGGGAGAGAGAGAGGGAGCTCCTCTCCTCCACAGTTATCTTTCAGGCAAGTCAAGTCCTCCACAAAGAAACCCAGAGGGAAATGGGTCTCATGAAATACAATCATATTCTGGGATGGACAACGTTGCCAGGAGAAACCAACGCAGGTTTATGACACTGCCTCACTCGGTCTTCATCATTACAGCTTTTATTTTGATTTTTGTCTTTCCTCCGTCTCTCCTTTGTGCAAATCGTTATTTGTGAAGTTAACCAGCGGGAGCAAAGGCGATTTCTTCTCCACCACCATCGCCACGATACCTCACGTCTCCTAGTAATCAGGAAGTGGCAAAATGATTCATTAGCCACCATGCTTCTTCACACTGCTTCCTCATTGAGACTGGTAGTCATTGGAGACAAAGACCTTGTTGTCAAGGTTTATCTGAATATTTTCATATTGCCCTCGAATGCATTTTTTTAAATGTATTTTTAAATGTAACAACGGATTGATAGCTACTGTGTAATATTTTAGAACTCAACAATACTATTCTGCAGTGAGTGTGCGACTTCAACATGTGCACTCCCAAGTCTGCGACTGCATGTGTGTATAATCCTGCTCTCTGAAGTGTGTGGCTCTGCGGTTTGGCCGGTGCAGTAAAACACTAGCGTTTAGGGGAACTTTATCAATATTTTAACACCGTGTCTCTGTACACTTCTGAGAACTTCCCCTTCCTCTCTGCCTTAGAAGGCATCCCTCAGCACCTCCCTGTGCACTTCAACTGTTTAGATAAAACATTTGTATTTTTTTTTTTACAGCAATTTGATATGGTAATTTGAGGCTTGTTCAAAAAAACTATGTCTTAAATCGAAGCTTGATCTTCATTTTTTTCATTTTATACTCTTATTCTCCAAGGAGAAAAACGTGATAGGTTGCAAATAGGCCACTACTTAATGACATCGCACAGCTGGTGCGTATAGCATGCCTTGAGAAGTGTACTGAGGCATGTGCACTAATTGATTGGTATTGTTAATTTGAGGTCACGTTAAGAGGATTTATTTTGTATACACTGTGTTTTTTTATGTGATATGCACATATTATTAACAGCTATCTTACTGCATAGTCTTTTTGTGAAGTCAGCTCAATTATGCTTGTGAAAAATTCTAATTGCACAGTATATATTCTAGCAACAGAACCATTTTTACATTAGAAGGGAAAAACATGTTAGAGGTTAAATTGGACGTGTATATCAATAGTAAAATAAACTACAGAAATAACATTTAATATTTCTATTTCCATTTCCAAGCTAAATATAATTTATATTTATATTTCCAAGCAAAATATAATTTTTGCAAGCATTTCATTTCAAGCGTATTTTAGAAATCAACCCCATAAATGATAACAGGAGGATTAAAATAACGACAGGTGAAATGTGCCTATGCAAATCATATTAAGGTTTTCTATAAATACATTTATGCCTTGAGAGAGAGAGAGAGAGAGAGAGAGAGAGAGAGAGAGAGAGGGAGAGAGGGAGAGAGGGAGAGAGAGAATGGGGTGCGAGGGATAGAAAGCAGGGCGAGGAGGAGGCGTCCTCAGAAAGTGATTAAGAAGCTTGAATGTCAGCTTGTGCGTGGGGCTAAACACAAGCCTGCAGCCGACCACCATTTATAATTGCCTCCCAGCAGGGTAAAGTATTCTTTTATGCTAAACCTTTCCACTTCCATTTGTTCTCAACGTGAAATGGAAAAGGAAAAAAAAAAGAAGAAACACACTCATACTCTCAGCGAGCTTTTTAAAAATAGAAGTGGTATCTTTGCTCTCCAAGCACCGATCATTTTTCATGAATTTGTTTTTTTCCCCTCTCTTTTAATATAATATATCCATCTGTCATCTTCTAGTGGTGAAAAAAGGGAGTGAGAGAAGGGAGAGAGAGAGAGAGAGCATAAAAGAGGAGTGTGGGAGGTTTTTCAGCTTCCACAGTGATAGTAGCAGCTGATCGTGGACAGAACAGCATTATGAGTCTCTGTGCTCTGAGGACCTCTCCTCTCGCTGTTCTGTTGAGTCTTCACGTCCAAACAGCAGTCTGATGTGTTCCTGTGTGTCTGGATGAGAGAGAGAGAGAGAGAGAGGAGACTCCCTAGCAGACAGGTTGTTTTGACAAGCTTGGACACTCCCGTGCTTCACCCAGCCGTCAGACCCCATCTCATCACCACACTGCATACCTGCCCTGGGACTGACGGCTCTCACACAGGAAGGGGAGGGGCCATGTCTTAGCGATCACTTCCTGTCACGTGACACGCCACAGCTCTTCTTTTTTTCGGTCTTCTCTTCTCTTGTCTTGTGTTTGCGATAAACACCAGCCACCCGGAATGTGTTTGCAGTACAGTAGACTGAGAAGACCTAGCCTCGTTTTGTATTTATTTATTTAGTAAACCTGGGGATGAAACGTAACACTGAGAATATCCGAAAGCAGAGGGTAGTATTACACACAACAGGCCAACGCCTCCTCCCTTCAGGCTGATGATCATAAAAACAAAACGCAACCGCTTTGATCTCCACATCTCATATCAAGGGGGGGACAAACACGCACCTGCAACACCTCATATTCCATTCCCTTTACAGTGATCCTTCTCTTCCTCCCCTCCCTTGGCCTGCTGTGAGGAAAGTCAATGTTATCTATGAGTATATAGGACAGCCATGGAAGAGGAACCACTCCAGGGTTGAATTCAATATTTCTCTGACGCTCCGGTATCAGCAGGACACGGAGCCTTGCTCAGCGACCACCTTATATTGCCACTTAGCTGTCTTAAATTTCAGCGCAATTTAATTATGTTTAATAGACCCTAATTAAATAAAATATGACATTCCCACCATAGCCCGGGGCTAGGAGAGCCCCACCGCTGTGGGCGAGAGAGCGAGCGAGCGAGAGAGAGAGAGAGAGAGAGAGAGAGAGAGAGAGGCCCCCCTGGTCAAATGTAGTCCACTATATATTGAATAGGGTGGCATTTGGGACACGCACACCTACCCTGTGGCTCGAGCAGGTTAACACCTAGAGAGAAAGCCTCTCGCCTGGGGAACGCTTGCGGAAGTAACCCAGGCTGTCAGATTGCACTGAGCTGGTCAATTGTATGTCATTAAGCGATCAAAATGTCTCCACCTCCGCCCCTTAATACTTTGCGTGAGTGAGTGAGTTGTCGAGAGAGAGTGAGCATTTAAGTCCTTCCTGTCCTGTCGTTATTTAATTGCACATTAATTGGAGGTCTTGGGGAGAGAGTGATGAGCAGAGATTAGAGTGAGGCTATTTCTTACCTCTCCTGATGTAAGTGCAATCGGCGGGCGTTCCGTTGGATAAGGGAACCAAATGACCTCGTCTCCAAACCAATCAGCCTTGTGTTATGTGTGCTATGCATTCATACCATTTTCACATGGGCCTTTTGAAAAGGCTTATGTGGCCTTAATATCCTTTACAATAGTCTCAAAGGGCCATATGAAATACTATGAGGATGAAAGGGTCATGTGGTTTAATAACCTGGCCCGGAGGGACTGTACTGCAGCTTAGTCACCAAACCTGTGAATGTCGGAGTGCTGAGGAGAGTTGAGGACTTTGGGAGTTGTGAGATCCGCGAGGAAGGTGTCACAGCTCCGAGACACTCAGGTGACAGAGCCACTTTACCCATAAGCCCCTGGCTGTGGCACTGTGACAGTTTGGGTCGGTAAGGACCAGGCTCAGTTATGAAAGAGAGAGAGATTAAAGAGGAGAGAGAGAGAGAGAGAGAGAGCAAGAAGGTGAAGGAGAGGAGATAGCGAGAGGGCGAAGGAGGGAGAGAGAAAGAGAAAAAAAATCCCACTCCTTTGCTTTCACCTCATCAGAGCAGAGGGTGTAACAGCACCTAACACCGTGGTGTGCTGCTCTTAAACACTTGTCATCCAGGGTTTAATTCAGACATTTTAACTAAGGCCAGTTGGACAGGAGTGGAAAAGCTCACAGTCAAAATGGGCCACAGCCACTCTCAGCAGTCAGGGGGCCAGATATACCTTCTTAGGCTGACGTGTTGCCGCCTGACACACACTGTATGTGTGTTTGTACGTACAGTAGATGTTTTTAAGTGCTATGTTTGGTTTCGGTTTGGCAGCGTGGTAAAGGCAAGCTTTTAGGAGCACTTTTGGTGTCGCACCAAAGATTGAAGGGGGAGCACTTCTGGTGGCGCACCAAGAATTAAGAGAAGGAACAGGATTCGGGCTGGAGCCAACAGGATTTTGTGTTTGGGGAAAAGGAGAGCACATAGTGTCCCATTTGTTGCTTTGAGAGAGATGCCAGAAGCCCACATAGTGTATCTGGGGAGATCACTGTTGGGACTGTCTAAGGTCTACCTATATTTGTTTTTACACTGCTGCTACTTGCTGCCTATTATCTATACATAGACAGTTTACAAATGACCTCGACTAACCTGTTCTCCCCCACATTGACTCGGTACCTGTACCCCCTGTATATAGCCTCCACATTGACTCGGTACCTGTACCCCCCTGTATATAGCCTCCACATTGACTCGGTACCTGTACCCCCCTGTATATA
>NC_088413.1:47181404-47183904 GCF_034236695.1 Oncorhynchus nerka | reverse complement strand
TAGGATTGATCTAACATACCGATGGTGGCATCAATAACCCACACATCTTCAGGGATGCATTTTAGTCTTATCAAAATCTCCAATTACCATTCATGTCTGCTGTATTAGTTGTCCTTTGTAATGAGCCAATCTTTTCTACAGCTTGTTTCTTGTCAGTAGCCAGACTATGTTTCCTCAGTATCAGCCTGCAGTAGCCCACGTGAAACACACAAAGACAATCACACTTAAACACACTTACACATAGGTGGCTGTCGCAAGTGGTGCCTGCACTAATCGGTAATGGATTGGCCAGCCTGGGCTGTGCTGTTTGCGTAGAAACTTGCTTCTGCAGCGATTAGCTGGCCTTACATGCTGCAGAGGAAGACCCCTTTGGTGAGATGCACTCGACTTGCTTTTCTTTTTTTCTATTTTTTTTCTCTCTTCCCCCTCTCCTCTCCTCCTCCTTAATCCACTACTTCCAAACCCAGGAAAGTGCTACCTTTATACTGGGTTTGAATTGGTCTCTAAATCCTGCCGCCTGGACCAGCTCCAAAGACGGATGAAAAAAGACCAGAGAGAGAGACAGGGGCGAAAGAGAGAGGAAGCGTGAAGCAGAGAGTAGTTTTAGTCATTAATAGACCATAAAAAAGGAAAGCTGCATCTTGTGTACTTCTTAGCATCTTCAAAATCCTTTTTAGATTTTTGCCTCGTTGCCTTTTTTTCTGAGTTAATCACTTTGCATGCACTCATTTAAATATTAAAATTTTCTTTAATCATCAAAGCCAGTGAGCCTCATGCATATTCATACATTCTCTCACTCTCTCCTCTCATCACCCCCCCCCACTCCCCTCCCTCACATCACAGGTTCATTACCTCGCTCCAGAGCCAAACAGCCATTAGCCTCAGCCAGCTCTCTAATCACACACACGAGCACGCATCCACGCACGCACGCACACACACACACACACACACACACACACACACACACACACACACACACACACACACACACACACACACACACACACACACACACACACACACACACACACACACACACACACACACACACACACACGTGCACACACGTGCACACAGAAACACACAAACGCACACACTTGTTCATCAGCACACTAACCGTGCTAACTTGCTGTAACTCTACTACAAGCCAATCCATCCCTCAAGTCTAAAATAACTTAACAGACTTATTATACATTCTCTCTGCTAGGCAGGAGAAGGATGAGAATGAAAGAGAGAGATGATGAGAGAGAGACTGAGAGAGACTGAGAGAGACTGAGAGAGACTGAGAGAGACTGAGAGAGACTGAGAGACAGAGAGACAGAGAGAGAGAGAGAGAGAGAGAGAAACCTGTTCTCTGACTGGAGCTCTGAATATTTGTCAAGAGGCTTGACGAAAGTTACATTTGCATAATGACTTTGTAGTTCTGCATTAATAAAATTTGCATATGAAGCCGTGTTAATTACTCCTGATCAGGCTTTTTTGCATTCATGCATGTTAATTTTCTGCGACTTGCGAGAATTGATGTCCTGGCGTCAGGGATGTGATTGGTGGGAAGAGGGCGGTTGTCGAAGCAGGGGGCCGGGGGGGGGGGGGGGGGGTTGAAGAGAGGGTGCTGGAAGGAGGGAGAGGATGAGGTTGTAGTAGTTTTACTGAGAGACAGAGAATGCAGAGGATAGGTGGCTGGATGGCACAGACATTTGTGTGTTTTGTAGGAGCTTCTTTTTTTGTTGCTTTGCTCTCTTACTGTTCCCCGCAAAAATCTACTTTAATTGCTGAGGAATAAGAGGAATAGAAGGATGCCTTTCCAGAGGAACCCTGCCTCAGTGTGACGAGACAACACACAGGAGCCAGACTAAATGCTGTAGACAGCCATTTCAAATCTATTGTTTACCTCACTTATTTGTCTGAAAGCAAGCCACTTTGTTTGGACCAATATGTAGAAGATACAGGCTCAGTGAAAAATAAATGGAGGGCATTGTCAATGTTGAATAATACCCCCCCCCCCCCCCCAAAAAAAAAAAATATTGTCTTGAAAGTGTATTATACTTCACAAGGCTCTTATTTGTTCTCTTGCATTTTATTTCATTCATAGTTTGTTGGTAGTTTTCATAGTTTTCTCTGGCTGTACATGACTCATTATGAGTGAATCTTGTCTTGGGTATTGCTTTAATCTCGCTAGTGAACCCTGGGTCATTTAGATTCTCTTTGGGGGCATTGTTAGTGACATCACTGATGTTAGAGTCTTTTGTTTGCTGTGGTAAAGCCAACAGTATTCTATCCAGGCAGTGTTTTAACAAACGTTGTATAAGTGCCTTGTTGTACTTTTGGTCTTTTCCCTACAGACTGAGCCCATTTAACTACCCCACGGGGCCCATCGACTAGGTGTAGAGCTCAGTTAATACACCTTTTACTGAAGCTACTCTACTCCTCAGCTCAAACTTTCTGTTCATAGCCCCTCTGAGTTCAAGTATTTGCTCATGGAATTTTGGCCTTTCACTTG
>NC_088413.1:47166404-47171404 GCF_034236695.1 Oncorhynchus nerka | reverse complement strand
TATGCCTCCCTTTTTTCTCAGTTCTTTCTATATTTCTCTCTCTCTATCTCTCTCTCAATCCCTGCTTTTGTGGGTTTTATTCTCCTTTACACAGTATGTTAAAGACCTTAGTTTTTAGAGAACGAGAGAGCGAGGGAGAGGGAGAGAGGGGGGAGAGAGTGGAAGAGGCTGGGGGAGAGAGAGGGAGAGAGATCGAGAGAGATGGGACTTGTGTGTTTTGTTCTAAAACGTCAGTGAGTATGGCCAGGCTGGACTGGGTAGAATAGAGAGGAAGTGGTGATTGTGTAATTAGTCCATTATTGCAGGCAACTCCCCTCGTTTGGAGCTGGCGATGGGTAGAGGCACAATGGCTGGCACTGTGAGGCTGTGTTTGGTACGCCTTATTACCTTTTACAGGTGCTTGTTAAAACAAGCCTTCCACACCTCTAAAACGGCCGCTGAGAGCAGACAGAGCTCTCTCCTGTTAAGTTATGTTTGTTCTGTTTTGTGAATGATCTGGTATCAGTCTAATTGAGTAAACTTGGCCTTAACAGGTTTAAACACTCCTAAATGGGCAGTGACGCCCTTATATGTGTTTGTTTGGTGTTGGTTGCATTGTTCAGTCCTCTGCTACAGTCTGAGGTTTTTGGCATAGTTGGTCCTCTGATAGTCTCCTGTCAGAAGGGACCTCTGTAATGATCCAAACCTTATACGGTCCTCTGGGACAGACCTGTCTCCTCATCACCCTCTCCTCTCTCCCCTAACTCCCCCCATGCCCTGCTCTAACCCTCATCTGGTCTGGATCTGCTCTGCCCCTCTCTCTCTCTCTCTCTCTCTCTCTCTCTCTCTCTCTCTCTCTCTCTCTCTCTCTCTCTCTCTCCTTGTCATCACTGTGTAAACACACAGAGCCTGACCATAACAGTCCGACCCTGCCTGGCTCCCCTCTCCATTCCCTCCACTCACCCTTCTCCCCACCTCCCGTCCTCCTCTCCCCGTATCTACTCTCCCCGAATGATGTTATACCTCCACCATAGCTCCTGCAAACAATTAACAAAAACTCCATCTCAATCCCTCTGTATGTGTTCTGGTAAAACTCCTGGCCCTAGTAATAATGTCACCTGGGTTCCTGTAAAACTCCTGGCCCTAGTAATAATGTAACCCCAGTAAAATGAAACCTTTAACCTGTGGGTTCCAGGAAGCACCTGGAAGCAGGAGGAAAACGTTTGCTTTATTTCTAGCTATGACATCACCATCCTTCCCTCCCCTCTCCTCCCCCCTGTCCCCCGGGCTCCTCTCCTGAGTTTTCTCGAATTCCGCCGCTGTATCGTGTTTCCACTGACTACCGTGCAAATAAGCGTGCCACATCTTTTTTTCCTCCGTTTCTCATCTGAGGATTGTCTCTCTCCACCTAATTCGTTTCATATGGTGGTCTATGAGAGGTTAGCGAAGCAACACGCTAAGTCGGGACCGGAGGGAGAGGGACGGCTAAATCCGGGCATCCATCTTGTTCTACATTCCAATACAACCGTCTTAATTAGTATGAAACTATAAGAATTCCAATGAAATAATGCCATCACATTTTCATCAAACGATCAGAAATGACACCTGATGGTGGAAAGAAAATGGTGAAATGAAAGAAGAGTTGATTGGAAATGTAATGGAAGCCGAGGTGCTATCATTAAAAACAGACAGAAAAGGAAAGGAGAACAGATAGAAATAAAATAAGGAACGTTTTCTTCCTGTGGAAGAAGGCTCTCTGTCAGTCCACGGTATAATACGTCTCACTCAGAGGTACACTGTTACCTCACAATCTGGGAAAGGACTTGCTGTGTGTGTGTGTGTGTGTGTGTGTGTGTGTGTGTGTGTGTTCCAGGAGACTCCCACTTGGCCCACAGCACCAAAAATGTGTTGGATTGTGCTCCTGTGCAAATCAGGTTTATGGCAAGATCTGTATGGCTGCTTCCAGACAGACAACCCTTTTTCTTCGATCCCCTAACCTGACAATAGGTTCCATTTTTTTGTGATTCTCATTCAATCCTACACAGGTTTTCGACGATGGAGATACAGATAACGCAAACCTCTTTATTGGTAAGACCGATTCCATCACGATTTTAACTTCATTTAAAAATCAAACCACTACATTTGCTACTCAATCTGTGCACGTAAAACAACACATTTGATTTCACAAAGAAGAACTCCCGACAAACACTATTTCATTTGATATAACACAGCCACTTTACCAGGCCGCACATGCAGGTGGGCCCTAGCAGGTAGCAGGTTTGTCCAGGTGTTCCTTGCCTCCCCCTTATCTACCCCCTTTCCTGTCCTGCGTGTGGCAGGATTAGGGCGACACCGGGGGGATTACGCCCCCACTGGGCCTCTTCCTGTACCCCTCCTCGATCCCCTCGCCCCCCTCATGAGGTCCGTTCAGGGCCAAGAGTGGGATTAGCGTTCTGGCACTCTCTCTGTTAATCCATCTAATTTGTTAACAGGCCACAGACACAGAGCATATATATACCATAACGTTGGTACTGCTTTTATGTTGCTTCTACCATTACAAATAAAACATGGATCATATTTACATAAGGCCTATTGTGGAGCCTTTAGAGTACTTTACATTGTGCTATAGGTTAGCAATAGGTTTGCCACCCTTCCACAGTCTGGCATATGTGACAGGGGAGGCAGGAGAAGACGTCCCTCTCTCTTCCTCCCTTCTCCTCCTCTCCTCCCTCTCTTCCCCCAGGCTGAGGTTGGAGTGACGGCCCTTTATTGGAACGTTAAGGCTTAGTTCTACTTCCTGCTCCAGACTCAGCCCTCCGCCACGTTTACCTACAGTCACCAGGCTCAGCTAATGAATTTCATTCATTCTGATTTCACTAAGCTGCTCAGTGTTAGTTTAAAAATCGACAGAAATAATGCCGGAGCAGACCCCCCTCTAACCCTTCTCCCCCCTCTAACCCTTCTCCCCCACCTCCCGCTCCTCCCCCCTCCCCCTCTAACCCTTCTCCCCCACCTCCCGCTCCTCTCCCCCCCTCTAACCCTTCTCCCCCCACCTCCCGCTCCCCCCTCTAACCCTTCTCCCCCACCTCCCGCTCCTCCCCCCCCCTCTAACCCTTCTCCCCCACCTCCCGCTCCTCTCCCCCGAACCTGTTAATGCTTTATTCAACTAATCTCACGTGAGAAGATGGGGACCAGCCACTACAATGCACTCTGGGACGTGGGGATGTCATGTGTCCCCCCTTTAAAAAACGAAGGGTGTCTTTGTCAGAGAACGAGAGAGGGGATTTATCTTTGACAGGCACATAGACTTCAAGTCAATTGTCAGGCTCCCCCCCACACTGCTCCGAGAAATGGACATGAATATGATCCTATTAAAGAACGTGTGACATGAAGTCGGGCGTCTATGGGTAATGTTAATGTTAGAGTTTCAGGGATGCCTATTGTGTCACGCACGTTTTGGTTTGAAGCCACAGGTTTCTGCGGGGAGGCTAGCTGCGTAGACGTCTGATGGTTTCCCAAGGAATCATTTGTCTCTGTGGGAATGTGATGTAGTCTACATTCAAGTTGACCAACATCTCCATTACACCACATTTATTCACAGCACTGCTAACTAGATGTTTCGCTGAGCTACTGCACTCAAATGAATGAAATAAGCAGTGGATATTGTTATATATTTTTTTCATTTCCTCAAATGAGCTTTTTTTAATTAAAGTTTTGTTTTTTGTAGAGACATTACACCCACTTCAAAATGACGATTTAGTGATATTAAGCAATTAACACACTCAAACCACTTCATTAAAACAAACAAAAACAGACCGTTTTTATAGTGCAACTTCACACACAGAACCGTTCCTCGGTCCCCATACCATAAAAGTACTTTGATGAAAGAAGGGAAAGATGGGAGGAGGGTAATATAGAGAGATTGAGTAAGATTGAGGAAGGGTAGAGGGCAATTGACAGAGCCAAAGAGATGAATAAACTGCACAGAGAGGGGGATGAGGGAAAGAGCAATAGGGAGATAGAGTGAGAAGTGAATAGGAGGGGTGTCCAACTGCGTAGAGAGAGGGATGAGGGAGAGAGAAGGAAGACTGCAGTAGACAGGGTGTGTGAGTGCAGAGTGTGTTGATCCCACTGAAGTGAAGCTATCCTCAGGAGGATTTAGCTGGTCTGGCCTGGCCTGGGTTAGAGAATGGGAAGCAGATGTCTACTGTGTTTGTGTACGTATGTGCGTGTGTTTATACAACGGGTGGGTCTAATCCTGAATGCTGATTGGTTAAAAGCGCATTCCTGCCGGTGTCTTTTCCACAAGTTACCACCGGCTAAATCTATGACGTTAAAATGCCTCTTTACTCTGTTCCATCTGACTGTGCAATCCACTGTCTCATCAACCCAGCCAGGCAATTTATAAACTTGATCTCCACTATAAAAAGCATCTAGACATTATCTCACATTTCTTTTAGACTATTTAGTTTTCAACAGCGGAGATTTGTGTAAACCTTGCTGTCTGCCTCTCCAATATTTGCAACATTGTTTCAATATTCAAATTCGATCTCCAACTGTCCAACTGTTTCTCAGCCAGTCGAAATCATGAATCCGCTGGCATAATTTTTATGGATTTATACAAGGAAATGTCAAGGTAAAACGATGAATGAAGTGTAGCTAGTTTGCAGTCTTTCCAGCTTCAGTTTGAAGTGATTGTGTTAGCTGTGATGTTGGCTAGCTGCTCTGAACAACAGTGTCCTTAACGAGAGAACACATTTTCTATGCCAGGCGAAATCGTTCCTCATTAGCTCGTTGTTACGGATGTATCCAAATAAATTTCACTCGAAAACAGCTTAAACAAATGCAGCTACTGTTGTTATTCTGTCTGCACTGTTTGACGTGATTGTAAGTTAGCCGTAGTTGGCTAGCTAGCTAAGAGGGGAAAAGAACATTGCCAGCCAGTGTGACAATGGAACATTTAGAACGAACGACTGGGTATCCATAGACACTGATCGACCCGGGTCATGTCTCTGGCAAAC
>NC_088413.1:47133904-47163904 GCF_034236695.1 Oncorhynchus nerka | reverse complement strand
TCAAAGGGCCGCGGCTGGCTTTAGAGCGCCAGGCTAAAACAGCACGAAGATCCCAAGGTTATCTCTCTAAGCTCTGGTGAACAGGACGGACAGGTTTGAAGTGGGATTTACCCTCCCTTGTGACCTATCCCCCGCAACCTCTCTCTCGCCCATCTCCCACACGAACGCACATACACAGTTCATAAGTGTGAGCAAGCAAACACACAACTGTGCACACACACACACACTTTGTTGATCTCTTAGGTGATCATTGGAACACATACTGTAGAGAGAGTAGATTTGTACACTATAAGAAGAAAAAAAGATGCTATCTAGAACCTGTACCCATAGGAGAACCCTTTGAAGAACCATTTTTGGTTCTAGGTAGAACCTTTTTTGGTTCCAGATAGAACCCTTTTAGGTCCCATGTGGAAAGGGTTCTACAGTACATGGAATCCAAAAGGGTCATACCTGGAACGTTAAGGGTTCTACCTAGAGGGTTCTAACCCTTTTGGGGGGTTCTATTTAAACCTTTTTTTTCTTCAAATGTTTTTGTTGTATATTTGCTTATTGACTTATAATTCTCTGTATGAACATTCCCCTGTGTGTGTGTGTGTGTGCGTGCGTGCGTGCGTGCGTGCGTGCGTGCGTGCGTGCGTGCGTGCGTGCGTGCGTGCGTGCGTGCGTGCGTGCGTGTGATAGGTGGCTACACAACAGCAGTGTTGAGTGAGTCAAAGAGTCTTCCTACTCAGATCGGATTCATATAGGATTTATTGGGTCCTGGTACCTTGGTCGTACTACCATGACTCATGTCTACTATTACAGAGCACTCTGCTAAACTCCAATGGCGCCTCGTCCCTTTCCCCTCCACCCCGACCAATGTAATAACCGTATACTGTGGAGTGTACACCATGAGAACAATTCATAATCAATTACCTCGAAAAATAAGGGGCTGGGAATTGTCTGTTACTCATATAATAATTAGCTTTATTATTGTCCTCCCTCCATAACCTCCATCCCTCTCCTCCCCAATCGCCTCACAAAGCGTGACAAATAGAGCCTAGTTGGTCTCGCAATAACACGGTCCTCTCTCTGCATTTGTCTTATTTCCAGGCTAGCGCAAAAGGCCTGGTGAGAGAATGAATGTAATAATTTGATGGCCCCAGCACTCGTGACATTAATCGTGCACTGTCTGGCGATTGGCACTTCCCCAGTAATTGTACATGGAGAGGCTAGCCCCCGTCCACCTCCCTCCCTCCCTATCTCCCTCCCTCCCTCAGCCACATGCAGCCGAGCCAAGCGGGTGCACTGCAGCCTACTATAATAGCCGTGATTTAATTTAGCTATTTAACCTGTAATTCCAGCAATATTTATTGAGGAGCGGAGGGGAGAAAATTGGGCCATTAGCCGGGTGAGGATGAATACATTGAGATGAAAATGAACACTCCTAACTGGTAGTTGACCTTCGCGTTTTGTAGACGTTTTTTTAATAGCGCCGGCCACAGTAATTACTGCAAATTGAATCATAGTGAAAACTGAAATCATTCCGTAATGAGCATTTTTATTCGTTGCTGCACACTAAGGCCGCCAGGGCTGTGTAGTGGTGTCTCTCTCTCCCTCTCTCTCTCTCTCTGTGTGTGTGCACGTGCGTGAGAGAGAGAGAGAGAGAGAGACGTTCATTTACTAGGAGATGGTAAATTAACGTCCTGGCCTCTATTTGATCCTGGATGTGTTCTGTGAATGGTGTCAACCTGTTTCAGTTCTACATGCTTCCTTCTCCAGATGAATGCCATCCTTACTGAACGCTGCTCTCCTCACATCATCATGCCTGAGCATTCCCCCTCAACACGGACCAGTCTCCGGCTTTTTGGCTTGTTTGTTTTGTTTGGATAGAGGGATGGAACTGACTGCCTACAGGTCATTCTCACCCCCCCCCCCCTCGCCCCGCCCCCCTCGCCCCATCTCGTTCTCCTTCTTTCCTTCCCCCTTCTTCTCCCTTCTTCTTCTTCAGATGTTTATTTTTTTGTTGACAGGCTGGAGAGAATGAAAATGGGATGGGGGAAGGGTAATGTGCCAATTTATTTGTCACCATTGTCTTTGTTTTTTGTTGTCTTGACGACATATGGCTGCTCCTGTTAGATGTGGGGAGATGCAAATGGGGGGGGAGTCTGCCTTTAAATGAGGCAGCGGCGCTGACATGAGGCTTTTTGAAGAGCGCACATCACAACACTCCAGGGACCAACAGCAGGGGAGCTCCCACAATGCAGTGCGGCAGGCAGGCAGCTACGTCCCCTTCTCCTTTCTCCAGCCACCCACCCACCCACCTCTTGCCTCCCTGGTTAGAACAGAACAGAGCAGAGCTATACAATGGTATTAATCATAGCAGGGTGCAGGGCTGGAGCTGAGTCTTTTTATGTGTCCCAAATGGCACCCTGTTTCCTACATAGAGCACTACTTTTGACCAGGGGCCATAGTACTGTACTATACAGGGAATGATTGCCATTTGGAATGCCTTTTAACAGAATGCATACAGTCCTCATTTACCTTCTCCCTCTGCCTCTGTTTCCTGCCCACCAGCAGTCTCTGAGGAGGAAACCAGACATAGGCTACACTGTCGCAAACCCAGATCTGAATTGTGTGTGTGTGTGTGTGTGTGTGTGTGTGTGTGTGTGTGTGTGTGTGTGTGTGCGTGTGTTTGTGAAAGAGAGTTTACATTTGTAAGTAACTATAGGTTTAATTTACACAAACACTCACAGACAAAATGCATTGGCACGCACACACGCACACACACAAACACACACACACACACACGTGTATATATACTTTTTATGTTTTTTTAATGCAAAATGATTGCATTGATATTTAGTTTCCCCCCCAGAATTGAGGAAAGTATGATATGTGTGTCCCTACACACACACACACACACACACACACACACACACACACACACACACGTAAACTTGTCCCTGTATCCCTCTGCGGTGGAGCAGCAAAAACCTTGATTAATCCACTCTATCTGGACATACGGGAATTATGTCTGACAATTACATGTGTTTGATGTGCTCTTCTGGCGGCTTTCAAAATATTATATTTATCACACGCACGCACGCACGCACGCACGCACGCACGCACGCACGCGCGCACACACACACACGCACACACAAAGAACACACACGCACACACAAAGAACACACACGCACACACAAAGAACACATACACACACAAAGAACAGACACTCACAATCATATACTTGAAATAATATATAAAAAGATGCTAAATTATTACATTGAGGTTCCATAATATTTAGTTCCCCCTCAGAGTTTAGGAAGTATTATAAAATATATTATATTTTATTTCAGATTTAGGGCATTCCTGCCCATATTTATAGTTCCAATATTTAAAAACGGATTATTGAACAATTATTAAATGATGAAAATATTTAATAGTCTGAGAGGAAATAAGAATGACAGAGTTTTTTTTATACCTCAATCACTTTTTTAAAGCAGCCAACACACTACGCACTACTCATATCTCCTCCTCTCCCGCTCTCTCCCCTCCCTTCCTGTCTCTCTCTACATTCCTCTCTCCCTCTGTAAGCCATCCAACAGCCCTCCTGCCAAAGATGTGTGTGAACGCGGGCCAAACCAAACACAGGCATCGGGCCAGCCCAACACGGCACGCTTCCACTAATAGAGTGAGAAAGGGCTTCCAGAACCAACCAGGGCTGTTACAGGACGGCAGACTTCTTTACGCTGGATAATGGTTTAATGACAGCCTAAATGAAGTCCCCACAGTAAAAACCAATGTCAGCAAATGAACACCTCATTAGAAGATCCTATAGAGCTTTTTCTCTTCCCCTGCGCAGCTTCCTCATCAGTTTAGCACCCCGATCTTTTATTGTGTTGTCGAAGAAGATCTCTCAAATTCCAGGAGATTTTTGGGGGGCGGATGGTGCCCCCCCCCCCCTTTGTCAACAGCTATTACAATTTGGTTCGGCAGTCCGTAAAAAAATCCCACTCTCGTTCTCATTCTCTCTCTTTCAAAACACCACACAAACCAAGGCTTATAATGACAAGTGAATGCAAATTTGCCAAATGAATGAAAATGAGTATTCTATTTTTTTTTTCGCCCTCTGTCTGTCTCCCTCCTCTTTCTCTCTCCCTCCTACGACTAAAATGATACGGAGTAATGATTCTGAGTTTTTATTTTAATCTCCTAAATTCGGTCGGATAACAATGAAAACCCAACAGTGTCGAAACTTAGTCGTGGTTATTTTGTGTGATTCACGTACAAACACAGACATCCAATTTACTGCATTCTCCCTCATTTTCATTGCTTGGAGAGAGGAAATGACTGAGATGTGATTGGTTAGACATGTCACAATAGAGGAAGTTAGCTGTGTGAGAAGAGAAGGCTTTGTAAATCACCTGCTTTGAATAACACGATGATCCTGCCAGCCTGCACAGTGATTGGTCAATGTCTCATGTCTCCTTGGCAACTCATCTGTGTTGAGACTATAGGGAATCTGGGACCTCTGTCTCTTTGCTGTGTGTGTGTACGTGTGTATATGTGTATGTGTTCATTCACGTGTGTATAAGTGTATGCCTGTGTGTGTGCATTCATGCAAGTGTGTGTGTGTGCTCCTAAAGCCCATATTGGCATGCAGCATTTGACACGGCCTGTTTGGAAACCTAAGATCGTTATTAGCCATAATTTCTGGCTAATTGAATCAGGGGCTTAGCGTGGAGCGAGGCCGTGTCCATGGGTGACACACACTGTGGTGTCCCCTCTCTCTCCCCACACTCTCTCCCCTCCCTCTTCCCACACTCTCTCCCCTCTCTCTTCCCACACTCTCTCCCCTCTCTCTTCCCTCTCTCTCCCCACACTCTCTCCCCTCCCTCTTCCCACACTCTCTCCCCTCTCTCTTCCCACACTCTCTCCCCTCTCTCTTCCCACACTTTCTCCCCTCTCTCTCCCCTCTCTCTTCCCACACTCTCTCCCCTCCCTCTTCCCACACTCTCTCCCCTCTCTTCTCTCCCCACTCTCTTCCCCACTTTCTCTCTTCCCACACTTTCTCCCCCCTCTCTCTCCCACTCTCTCTCTCTTCCCACACTTTCTCTCTCCCCTCTCTCTTCCCACACTCTCTTCCCCACTTTCTCTCTTCTCCCACTCTCTCTCTCCCCCTCTCTCTTCCCACACTTTCTCCCCTCTCTCTCCCCTCTCTCTTCCCACACTATCTCCCCTCTCTATTCCCACACTCTCTCCCCTCTCTCTTCCCACACTCTCTCCCCTCTCTCTTCAACACTCTCTCCCCACACTCTCTCCCCTCTCTCTTCCCACACTCTCTCCCTCTCTCTTCAACACTCTCTCCCTCTCTCTTCCCACACTCTCCCCTCTCTCTTCCCTCTCTCTTCCCTCTCTCTTCCCACTCTCTCTCCCCTCTCTCTTCTCTCTCTCTTCCCTCTCTCTTCCCACACTCTCTCCCCTCCCTCTTCCCACACTCTCTCCCCTCTCTCTTCCCACTCTCTCCCCTCTCTCTTCCCACACTCTCTCCCCACACTCTCTCCCCTCTCTCTTCCCACACTCTCTCCCCACACTCTCTCCCCTCTCTCTTCCCACACTCTTCCCGTTCTCTCCCCTCTCGCTCCCTGTTCTCTCCCCTCTCTCTCCCTGTTCTCTCAACTGTCTCTCCCTGTTCTCTCCCCTCTCGCTCCCTGTTCTCTCCCATCTTCTCTCCTCTCTCTCTCTCTCTCTCTCTCTCTCTCTCTCTCTCTCTCTCTCTCTCTCTCTCAAATCAAATCAAATGTATTTATTTATTAAAACCCCAAACAGCAAGCAATCCAGGTGTAGAAGCACGGTGGCTATGAAAAACTCCCTAGAAAGGCCAAAACCTAAGAAGAAACCTAGAGAGGAACCAGGCTATGTGGGGTGGCCAGTCCTCTTCTGGCTGTGCCGGGTGAAGATTATAACAGAACATGGCCCAAATGTTCATAAATGACCAGCATGGTCAAATAATAATAATCACAGGCAGAACAGTTGAAACTGGAGCAGCAGCACGGCCAGGTGGACTGGGGACAGCAAGGAGTCATCATGTCAGGTAGTCCTGAGGCATGGTCCTAGGGCTCAGGTCCTCCGAGAGAGAGAAAGAAAGAGAGAAAGAGAGAATTAGAGAGAGCATACTTAAATTCACACAGGACACCGGATAGGACAGGAGAAGTACTCCAGATATAACAAACTGACCCTAGCCCCCCGACACATAAACTATTGCAGCATAAATACTGGAGGCTGAGACAGGAGGGGTCAGGAGACACTGTGGCCCCATCCGAGGGCACCCCCGGACAGGGCCAAACAGGAAGGATATAACCCCACCCACTTTGCCAAAGCACAACCCCCACACCACTAGAGGGATATCTTCAACCACCAACTTACCATCCTGAGACAAGGCCGAGTATAGCCCACAAAGATCTCTCCTCTCCTCCCTGTTCTCTTCCTTCTCTCTTCCATTTCTCTTCTCTCTCTCTCCCCATCTTCTCTCCTCTCTCTCCTCTCTCTTCCCACTCTCTCTCCTCTCTCTCCCAACTCTCTCTCTATCTCCCCATCTTCCCTCCTCTCTCTCTCTCTCCCCACTCTGTCTCTCTCTCTCCCCATCTTCTCTCCTCTCTCTCTCTCCTCTCTCTCCCCACTCTGTCTCTCTCTCCTCCCATCTTCTCTCCTCTCTCTCTCCTCTCTCTCCCCACTCTGTCTCTTTCTCTCTCCCCACTCTCACTCTCTCTCCTCTCCATGCAGCAGCTGTTTCACAATGGGAGTTTGTCCCATGGAAAACAAGATCATTACTCTCTCCCTTACTGCTTCTTTAAAACTCCCATCAACTCAAGGAGAAGAAGCCCACAGTCTTAGGGAACTTTTCTCTCTTGGAGAAGTTGAGTTTTAGTCTTTACTTTCTTGGGCTTGGTAGTAAAGTGAGAAATGGTCATGGTGAAATGGAAGTCTGTTCTTGGGAGAGTAATGGTAAAGTGGTATCTGTCTGTCTGGTTGAGGGAGGCTGGCAGTACAGAGGTTCCTCTCTACAGTGTGAGAGGATGTGATATCTTTATTGGCGGTGAAGCAGTTCTCCTTCAAGTCACGATCCAAGTCCAACCATTTCTGGTTGTGTATCAGTTTTTTTCAGAATGTGTGCGTGTGTGTGTGTGTGTGTGAGAGCAGTGAGTGAGTGAGTGAGTGAGTGAGTGAGTGAGTGAGTGAGAGAGCAGTGAGTGAGAGCAGTGAGTGAGAGCAGTGAGTGAGAGCAGTGCCGCAGGTTTTTTCTCTCTCCCACTCCCTCGTTCTCTCCTTTTTTTCATATGGAAATGGGAAATAATGGGGTGATTAAATAGAGCTGTATATTAAAGTACAGCTGACATTAGAATTAGCATAATGTGCTCTCGCCTCGGGCTGCATACTTTATTTGCCATCTGCGTCGGACTCCTTCCCCCCGGGAGGGCACACACTGAACACTCCTCAATAAACTCACGGCCCACTCCACTACCTCCCTCCGTCACAGGGAGTGGATGCTGGACAGAGGCAGACAGTCATTCTCCTTAATTGTGGGGTGGAAATGAATTAAATGAGCATTCGGCCCCCTGATGACTTTTGTTGTGAAGAAGTTCGGACAGTAAAGTGGAGTGTGTTGTTTACACCCAGGCAGATTAAAGCAAAAGGGAGAGAGATAGAGAGGGAGAGAGAGATAGAGGGAGAGAGAGATAGAGGTAGGGAGATAGAGGGAGAGAGAGATGGAGAGATAGAGGGAGAGAGAGATAGAGGGAGAGAGAGATAGAGGGAGAGAGAGAGAGAGAGAGAGAGAGAGATGGAGAGAGAGATGGAGAGAGAGATGGAGAGAGAGATAGAGGGCGAGAGATTGAGAGAGAGATGGAGAGAGGGAAAGATAGATAGAGGGAGAGAGAGATGGAGGGAGGGAGAGAGAGATGGAGGGAGGGAGGGAAATAGATAGATAGATAGATAGAGGAAGAGATAGATAGATAGAGGAAGAGAGAGATAGAGGGAGGAAGAGAGAGATAGAGAGAGAGATAGAGGAAGAGAGAGATAGATAGAGGGAGGAAGAGGTCAAAGAGGGGCAGGTGTATAAAACAGATGCCTTGGTTGTTTTTCAGTGTTTTTTGTTTCCTTTATGGAGCATTGGGGCTTTGAAAAGGACTTGACCATAAAACAACATGGAGGGGGAGGGAGGGGTGGAGAGAGGAAATATGGGAGGGGGTTGTTGTCAGGTGAAGTAAGGAAAGTGTGTTGGAGGGGTTGAGGAGTTTGTATGAGTGGGGGTGGAATAATGTATTTGTGTGTGTAAGAGGGCTTCAGCGAATTGTTTGTGAGTGTGTGTGTGTGTGTGTGCGTAGTGGGAGGGGGTAGTTTAATGTTGGTGGAATGGGGAAGGGGAGAGAGGGAGAAACGGGCTGGGTGTTGGCAGAGGGTGGGGTTGGGGGTGGGGGGTTAATGCGTAGCCCTTCAAGAGTCCTGAGATGCCTGAAGCGGTGTCTATGTGTGTGTGTGTGTGTGTGCGTGCGTGATAGAGTGTATGCTGTGTCCACTATAATTAAGTGAAAGGGTTTACAGGGCCAGAGCTTCAGTACTGAGGTGAGCAGCTGTTCCTTGTCTTTTCCTTAACACACATCAGACACACACACACACACACACACACACACACACACACACACACACACACACACACACACACACACACACACACACACACACACACACACACACACACACACACACACACACACACACACACACACACACACACACACACACACACACACACACACACGTCAGACAGACAGACAGCCAGCCATTAACATATCATAACTTCCCCACACAGCTCCACGTATAGCAGGGAAAGCGCTTTCACACTCAGACCTTTTCAATGCAGCATTCCTCTAAGTGCTAGGAGACATGGCAGGTTTAAAAGTTTTCTGTCCAGACAGATTGATTGAGCCATTCTTTGAGCTGACACGCAGATGACGATAATTGATAGGATGCAAATCTTAGTGTTAAAGGGGGAAAAAATTGTAAAATTGTTTTATATGAACGTTAAGGTTACAGTGTAGTATACGTTTTACGACATTTTCAGACATAATGTAGAAAACAAGTAGTTCTGTGTATCGTACACTTTTGAAGATTTCCTTTGGTCTGTCGCACTGAAATCAAATATAGCCATGTGAGTTTTTCTTAACGGATGTGCATTCTAAATGCACACGATTCGCAATTTTACATAAATGCAGAAAAAAAGAATGTTTTCATCATAAGCACCACTATAACATTTTTGTTAGATTATTTGATTCAAATAAAAACAAGACGGATTCACATGTCTGTGACCTGAATTGACTTTGTATTCTGGGTCGGACATCTCTGTTACATCTGCATTGTGTCGCGTTGCTCACTATCCTTTCTCTGCAGCTCTCGACCCTGTGGACCAATGACAGGCTAAACTCATTTGACACACTACATTATAGAACAGTGGGACACTCTGGACACTCAAATGGCGTGTTTGATCTGGGAAATATGTTTCTCGATCCTTTGTGAGTGGAGTATTTCACACCTCGTGTACATACACTCAGGCACAAACCTCTGAATCAAAACCCGAAACAATTACAGCAGCATATGTTTTCCTCTGTATTCTGAACTTGGCGCATTAGGTCAAAACAGCAAGCTTTCATTTAATAAATGAAACTAATTTCCAAGAGCACAATTACCATTTCCCACTTCATACGTGTGTTTTCCCCCAATCCCCTAGGAGTGTGGCGCCCTGTGTTTAGCATCCGTCTCCACTGTACGGGCTGGATATTCTGCTTGTTTGTGTCGCTGCGGTAACGAGTCCCCACAGTAACGAGTCCCCTTTGCATTACCAAACTGCATGTGTAACTCAGAGGCTGGGCCTTCAATTAGTCATGCTGGTTAAAGGTAGAGAGCTATGCCGAGCACCAGGCCCAGAACCCCCCCCCCATCTCTCTCTCTCTCCCTCTTTCTCTCTTCTCTCTCTCTCTCTCTCTCTCTCTCTCTCTCTCTCTCTTTCCTCCTCCTCTCTCTCTCTCTCTCCTCCTCTTTCTCTCTCTCTCTTTCCTCCTCCCCCCTCTCTCTCTCTCGCTCTCTCTTTCCTCCTCTCTCTCTCTTTCCTCCTCTCTCTCTCTCACTCTCACTCTCACTCTCTCACTCGCTCTCTCTACTCCAGCAGTATTGGTTTAATCACAGCCAAAGCTCTGTTTACACTTTCCAATCCCTATTGATCTTAGAGGAATCACTAAGGGAATCAGGACAAAGCAGCTTTTGGGTTTAGTTCCTAAGATATGTGCTTTGATAGATGGATGTCTGTCTGTGCTGGTTGAATTGTCACATTTTCATCCTGAATTTGTGTGGGTGGAATGGACCCAGGGCATATTTTCACATGTTCAGGACAGTGAACCAGGGAGGCCTTAGTTGTACTATAAAGTCAATGATGACAGAGTCAATATTTGAGCCCTCGTCTTAATGTGTGTGGAGAGTTATTCCATTTAGTAACTCTCCCTTTGCAATGTTGAGCAATAGACACGGCGAAAGAAGTTATACCACTCTTGGGATTTATTTTATTTTATCCAACCTTTATTTATGCTGGAATTCCCATTGAGGTCACAATAGAAACATGGAAAACATCACCCAAGATTTTCCTCAAAAGCTGTGAAGTATCATCTGCCATGAGTTCTTCAATTTGCGTCTAGAATGACACAAAGCACCCTGTGGATGTCAGTTAAATACCAATGACTTTAATACCAAAATTACAACCCCAAAACCAGTAAACATTTATGTTTCAATCTCTCCATCCGTGTTCTCCCTCTATTAGCAGTGATTTGTCTTGATGCACCACCATATTAGTCTTTAGTTTCCTCCCTTCCCTTTTCCTCCTTTTTTAATTTTATTTGTTCCCTCGCGGCACTGTGCCTTTATTGGTTGGAAAGTGATAAGAGTTCCTTAAATCACACTTTAAGTTGTACTTTCCTACTATAGAGCCATATTACTTTGGCGTCTCTTGTCTCCGTGACGATTAAAGTCCCTCTGCTTGGAGGACTTCATGGGTTTTAAAGACACGCACACACACACACACACACACACACACACACACACACTGAGAGACAAAAACGTGCACACGCGCACTTGCATGGTGTAATAATTCAACGATTTGTAAGGAGGAGAGATTAAAGAGCACTTAAACTGGTGGATACAGTGTTCCCACCTCGGCAGTCCAATCCACAGTCACTATGGTAATGCACTTGTCAAACGCCTGATAAGTGCGTCCCATTTATGTGACAACATGATGTTTCCACCACTAGAGGTATTAGGCAAATATGATGCGGATAACAAAAGTGTGTCCGACAGTTCTTTCTCGGCAAAGTTCCACTCTTTGTATGAATGAACACGTGACCGGGTGATGGCCACGTTTCTCAGCGGTGACTTTCTGTCCTGCAGCTGTCAGACATCCACTTGTGCTTGAACTGTTTTACTCTGTCGTGCTGTTCTCCTCATGTGAAATATGTTTTTTGTAAGGAGCTACGGCGTCTGAAATACAGACACACTCACCACAAAAACATTTAAAGGAGAACACCACTCAAAAACATTAGTGTTTTGCATGTTAGCATTTACGTTTTCAGGATGTTGGACTTTCAAGAAGCAAAGTGTCACTTGCCAGATCATCATGAGGATGCATTTTGCGCCATCATGATGACGTGACGCTTGATTTTTACTGACTTCCAAATACCTTTATACACAAATCTAAATAAAACTCCTCAGATAGATGTAAAGTCACTGCCATTTAATGAATTGTAAAATGTGTTTTAATCATTTTCCTTTCTGGTGTGTGTTTCTCCTGTGTTGCAGGAGGAAGGGATGAGCCTTCAAGCTACATCTGCACCACGTGTAAGCAGCACTTCCCCAGCGCCTGGTTCCTTCTACAGCACGCCCAGAACACCCACGGCATCCGCATCTACCTGGAATCCAACCCCTCCAGCGCATCGCTCACCCCCCGCATCACCATCCCCGGGCCCCCCATGGGCCAGGACTCCATCCCCCAGTCTCCCCTCACCAATTTCCTGGGAGAGAGCAACCCCTTCCACCTACTGAGGATGACCGGGCCCATGCTCCGAGAGCCCCCTCCAGGCTTCATGGAGAACCGCGGAGGCCTCCCCAACACACCTCCCTTCGTCAGCCCCCCACCCCGCCACCACCTGGACCCCCACCGGCTGGAACGCCTTAGTGCCGAAGAAATGGGGCTCATCTCCCAGCACCCCAGTGCCTTCGAGAGGGTGATGCGGCTAACGCCGATGGCCATTGAATCCCAGTCCATGGACTTCTCCAGGCGGCTCCGGCAGCTGGCAGGGAACAACAACGTGGCCACCCCTCCTCTGTCGCCCAGCCGGGTCAACCCCATGCACCGCCTGCTCAACCCCAACCCCTTCCAGCCCAGCCCAAAGTCTCCCTTTCTCAGCACCCCGCCCCTGCCGCCCATGCCCCCCAACAGCACCACTCCGCCCCAGACGCAGGCCAAGAGCAAGTCATGCGAGTTCTGTGGGAAGACCTTCAAGTTCCAGAGTAACCTGGTGGTCCACCGGCGGAGCCACACCGGGGAGAAGCCCTATAAGTGTCAGCTGTGTGACCATGCCTGCTCCCAGGCCAGCAAGCTGAAGAGACACATGAAAACACACATGCATAAGTCTGGTTCCATGACAGGACGGTCTGACGACGGGCTCTCCACCACCAGCTCACCGGAGCCGGGCACCAGCGACGTGACAGGAGAGGGCATGAAGAACCGAGATGGAGACTTCAGGGGTGAGGGCGAAGAGGAGGAAGAGGAGGAGGAGGAAGAGGAGCCGGAGAACGAGAGCAGGCCGGAGTCAAACTTCAGCATGGACAACATGGAGTTCTACCGTAACCGTGAGAACGGCTCCAAGCCGCCATCAGACGAGAAGAATGCCCTCTCTCTGGGCAAGATGGTGGAGAGCGTGGGCCTGAGCACTATACAGCAGTACAATAACTTGATAGTCGACAATCGTAAAAATCGGATGCTCTTCTCCAAGAGGGGGTCCGACGGGCAGCGGGACACTGGGGATGAGGACTCTGTGGTGGGAGAGATGGAGAGGGAGCACCATCACCACCAGATGGAAAGGGACCACCAGAAGCCCACGGTCAACGGCAGGAACTGTGGCTCCGGCGACTCTTTCTCAGGCCTGTTTCCCCGCAAACCCACTCCCATCACCAGCCCCTGCTTGTCCAACTCCTCCAACAAGAGGATCAAGATTGAGAAGGACCTGGAAATGCCCCCGGCGCCCCTCATCCCCTCCGAGAACGTCTACTCCCAGTGGCTGGTGGGATACGCTGCCTCACGACATTTCATCAAAGACCCTTTCCTGGGCTTTACCCACTCCAGACAATCTCCCTTTGGCACCTCCTCTGAGCACTCGTCTGAGAACGGCAGCCTGCGTTTCTCCACGCCTCCCGGGGACCTCCTAGATGGCGGCCTGTCGGGGCGCAGCGGCACAGCCAGCGGGGGCAGCACTCCTCACTTGGGGGGCCCGGGACCTGGCCGGCCCAGCTCCAAGGAGAGCCGACGGAGCGACACCTGCGAGTACTGCGGCAAGGTGTTCAAGAACTGCAGCAACCTGACAGTGCACCGACGCAGCCACACGGGAGAGAGGCCCTACAAGTGCGAGCTGTGCAACTACGCCTGCGCCCAGAGCTCCAAGCTCACCCGCCACATGAAGACCCACGGGCAGATGGGTAAGGAAGTGTACCGCTGTGACATTTGCCAAATGCCCTTCAGCGTGTACAGCACTCTCGAGAAACACATGAAAAAGTGGCACGGGGAACATTTGATGACCAACGAGGTCAAAATTGAGCAAGCCGAGAGAAGCTAAGCCAGATTTTCCTATTTTGCCTCTTTCGCCACACATTGACTTATATATTTAAAAAATCAAAAATACAAAAAGGGGGTAGCTGGATACTCTTTTTCTTAAATATCGAATTTTGGGTTAATTTTATGTTTTTGCCTGAGAAACTGCCAACCGAGAAAAACAATTCAACAAACAAACAGATATTAACAGCACCAATTGAAGCCGATCTAAACTGCCTCATTTGGCTAAAGATCATTTTTAACGGTCGGTCAGAGGCTGAATTAAATGATAACATATGTGGAGCCTTTAACTGTGCAATAATTTCTGTATTTATTGGATTTTGTAATATTTTGGCATGTGCAGGTACGTTTTTATTTAGTCATTTTAAATTTGTTTTACTTTTTATTTTAATTGCTGGGATTTGATTTGTATTATTTTTCAACCCAGAGGATATCCTGAGATTTTTTTGCAGATAAAAAACAAACAAACATTTGAATACTCTTTAGGCCGCTGCTCATAGGAAATTGTATATTTAAAGCTACACGTGTAATTTCTTGAAGAGAAGCCAAATTGAATCTTTTAATTTTTAGAAAGCATAACTGAGAAAGCTATTTTTTGCTTGTTATACACGACAGGATACACGCACGCGGACAGCAATCCTTTGGTGTTGTGGCGCGAACTGACTTTAAACATGTCAATCTAATTAGATATGTAGCACTGAATGTCAATTATGACGGTAAACCTAAAGAGAACACCGAGGTTCACAAACCCTGCCTCTTCCCAAGTAAATACATTTATTAAAAAGAAGGAAGAAAAAGAAACCGGTTATCACAAAGGCAGCTGCTTAGCGGTACCTAGTACCAACCCGGATGGAAACACGCTAGAAAAACAGATACTGCTTATGTATTCCTAAAGAAGCCCCTCACAGTTCTCTCACACTGTTTACATCTAAACAAGCCTGTCCTAAACTCACCATAACTCATCCTAAGCACAACATACCTGCTATGACAATGCAAGTACTGATGTTTTTTTTGTTTTTGTAAAATCTTTTATCACACAGTTGTAGGATGGCTAAACCGTCGGGCTAAACTGCGCAGCTTTATAACGAGAGAGAGCAGGGAGATCTTAGGGTGAGCTATAGGGTCTCTTTCCTCTCCTTTATTTTCCCATTCACCCCCCCCCCCTCATTACCATTCCGTGGATGAGTTGAACACACTTGCCCATGCCTACCGATTACACCCTCCCCCAATCCCTTGTCTCTGATACTCACTCCCTCTCACTCCTCTGCCAGCTGACTATTAAAACTCCCAGTACTATCACTAACTCCCTGTCGGACACTCAGCACAGAGTAGCATCACAGAGAGTCTCATCGCCCTCAGTCCCAGTCAGGCTGCAGTACCTGGTCAGCCATTTCAAACTGCATTACGATAGAAGCCTACTACAGGGACGCTGTATCTTTTAAATGTCCTCTTTTCCCCTGTTTTGATCACCATTCATATTTAATGTTACTCTTGGTAATCATTTTTTTTGTAATCAAGTCCATATGTCATCTACTGCATTGTTCAGTTTAGGAAGGGGCTGGGTAGTGGTGGTCACAGCCGTGGCGGATTAGAATGACATAAAATTGATTTAAATATTATTGTTAATAACTATTACATTCAGTGACAATGTTTATGATATCACTTGAAAACAGCCCTATGCATTTTTTTCTAGAAATATCTAGCAATCGTTTTGAAAATGAATTTATACTGTATAGTAAAAACTCTGATTGTATAGTGTGCCATAGTCAAAATGTTTATGATGTTGACTTTTTCTTCTGGCTAAAAATTGTTAAGTCCCCTGTGAGACAGAACCAGTGGCAGTTACTTAGTGATATGCAGACCAGTAAATTGCACAGTTCTAGATACATACAGTGTCTGTAGAAGTCTGTTGAGCGTGTGCCCAAACAGTAAGACTATTTTTTCTTTCTTTCCTCATTCAGGGCTCCCTGTGATGTGTAGTTGAACGCATTCTGAGAGAAGTAGCAACTCTGACACACACAGAATGCACAGCTGAGTGAGCTTTTTAGGAAAGATTTTTCGGTCTTCAGCAAGCACCAACCTTTGCCCAAATCACCACTCCCTGTTATTTTGAATAATGTACCCCCGTCCTACCCCCCTGTTCCGATCCCCCTCAAGTTGACCTTTGACATCCAAGTATTTTATTATTTTTTTTATTTTTTAGAATTGAGGTAAAAAATATGTCATTGAGAAGAAATAGAAAAACATGAACAGCTCTTTGCAGATGACCCGCACTTTATGATTTGTCTATTTTTTATTTTTTTTTACACACAAAAAAAGAAAAAGAAAATTGAAAATACGGCTTCTGAGCAAGAAATTACTTTGACTGGATTTATTCGGCCTGGGTAACGGGTTCTAGAGTTTGGAATCAGTTGAGATTGAAGTGCTAGCATTGCTATAGGCGTGGCTTTCCCAATGCTGGCACTATAAAAATGAGAAATTAATTTATTGGGACAGTTTTTGTACTGCCATTCAATTTGACATGAGTGTGCCTTGAATACTGATCTTCCTATTCACCGTCTCTCAAGACAAATGCAACACTTTTGTGAAGCAAAGGAATTGAACATAATGAAAACAATGTATCAAATTTATGCGTCAACTTAGTTTCTAATTTGATTATGAAATGTCAATAGAATATCAGAGATATAGAAAAAATTAAACAAAGCTGCATTTAGGTTAGGAGTACTCAGCACAACATTGGTGTGTCTGTGTGTGTATATATGTATGCATATGTACATATAAAGGCACAAACCTATATATAGATATATATCAAATTCTTCACTTCAGGACAAGACTGCGTCCCTAGATAGAAACATGGTCAGAGTGGATTGTTATACCACACAATAGTCAAGGAAGAGACTGGACAAAAAAATCAGGAACTGCAGAAACAAAACAAAAAATAATTTAGTGCACTCTGTCTTAAAATACGTTTACAGTATTGAAACAAGTACAAGGGTCAAATAATAATTGTGTGTATGTGTGTTTTTAAAAAAAGTATTTTTTTTTCAAGTTTGCTTATACCGTTTCTCTGAATGCCATAGTGGCGATGTGTATATTGTTTTTTTGGTGACGGGGTTTTAGTATATATAAATATACTGTATATGAATATATATTACATTTTTCTTGTTTACTGTAAAAGTATACCAGTATTTGTAATATTGGAGAATGCCTGGGCATTTGACAAAAATAGAAAAAAATGTTGTTTAATTTTTTTAATTTTGCAGTCCAATTTAAAAATTGTGGGTCTCTTAAAATGTTTTTGTCACTGTACCTGTAAAAGTCTTAAGTTTTAGTAACTTTTATTCTGCCTTGGGTGTAATAATAATAATTTTTAAAAATGAATTTAAAAAAAGTGAACTGTAACAAACTTGGATTGGGGGGGGGGGGGGCAGCTGATGGACGTTCTGGAAGTTTCCCTTGTAGAAACTATGGAACATTGTTATTGCTTTGCAGGAAAATACTGACATTCCTGATCTGTATCTATTGATCTTCTCCTGGAATGGATATTCTTCATGGCTGGTTTGAAATACATGTGTAGGCACTTGCTGTCGTTCTACAGAAGCTTGTATTTTTTAACTTGTATGTGCATCCTTTGTGAAAAGGGGTACTTTAAGTACCTGTATGTCATTATCTTATTTGGGGGAGGGGGACAACATTGCAACTTCAAGATACAACTCACAGGCTGCCACAATATATTTTCTTTCATTTGGCAGGATAAAATAGTGCAAAAAAACCCCTGATGAATTTGTATTGTTGAAATGAATCTTATTGTACAGAAGGGAAATAAAAGGTTGTTTGACATCCTTTTAGCGACAAAAATACACAAGTAGATGTTTTTGTTTACTATTGTATTGGTTGTACATATTGTTCTATGATTACCCTGACATGTTTTGTTTTCATTTTTTAATTTCATTCTTATTATAGTTTGTGTTCCAACTGGCACTGGCAGTGACCTCCCCTCTTTGCGGTCATCTTAGCTACCCTTTGACCCTTGACCTTTGTGACCTGTGTGTCAGTTGTACAGGCACCTGACCTGCCTCCCCACAGGTTTCTCAGCATGAGAAGAATAGAGCACAAATACAAACTGTTACAATTCCAAATGTTTTGCTCTTTTTTTTTGTCTCTTTTTGTTTCCTGTAAATGCTAACTCTTCTGATATGTCCCTGCTCTGTCCCTTCAGTCAGAGAAGGGACATATATAGCGTGTAGAAAAAGACACACACACACACACACATATATAGAAGAAAAACAAAGGAAAGTCTCTAATGAAGTGCAGGGACATTATATATCTGGATACCACAGTTCGACTCCTACACATACGACTCACAGAACCATGTAGTGTACACAGAGCAGCCTTGGCTGGATACGATCAAAGCTACAAGCTACATTCGCTTCAAACCATAAGCTATAACTACAGGCAGTTAGTAGCTACAGTACCTGACCACGATCATACGGACACCTATCAATCAGTCAGAACCAGGGTGTGTATTCGAAACCTGCTCACTTAGATGTACAGAACGGTTCTCCAACTGTTTAGCAGCACAGAGCTCCCATATCTGTGCTTTATCATCTTTTGAAATGTTTATGTTTCCTTTCAAATATTGGTGCTTTGATATGTGCTAAGAGCTATGTCCTGTTGGCTGCACTGTTTGTCCGCCCCTGGGCACCGTAGACAGAACACCAAGCAGAGCTAAGCTGTGATGTTGATTGTGTTCACTTTGTGTAAAGACATCTTCATGGAACACTGCCCTGTCTGTGGGTGTATTCATTTAGTTTTCCTTCACAGAGGTTCAGGTCTAATAGGCTATGCAGATAGCCCCTCTACCAGAGAGACAGAGTTGACGTTAGTACGAAGGTCCTGATTATGAAATGACGCTTTGCTGCTGTTCACTCTTTAGGTTTCACATTCCATAATTTGACTATTTCCTCTTAGAAATGTTTCTCATGTTTGTATTTAAAGAATAATACAGGGTTGGGTTGAGGACATGGACAAATCTGTCATTTTTGATATGTAGTAATGTCCTGATCGGGGACATACAGGGGGAGGGCTGGAGGCGTTGACTAGGGATGTTATGCTGTGTGTGATGTCAATTTATTTAAATACATTAACTGATTCTTTAGGCTGCGATTGGCTGTGTTGTCTATGATGTCACTGAGGTGAGGACAGCGTTCCGTCGTTCTCAGGCCTGATGAGTCCAATGCCATTGGTTCGTTACAGTAAACATGATATTCAGACACCACATGGCCTGTCTCTACTCTGTTTATTTGAAACACATTAGGAATGTGTATGTTCACCACATTATGCAACACACACACACACACACACACACACACACACACACACACACACACACACACACACACACACACACACACACACACACACACACACACACACACACACACACACACTCTCTTTCTCTCTCTCTCTCTCTCTCTCTCTCTCTCTCTCTTAATAAGTAATGCAACTTCTGCAATTTAGGAATGGAAATATTTTACATTGAAATGAAGAAATCGGACATTCAATTTGGGACTGGATTCAATCCGTATGGAGGAAGATCTGCGTTATAGCTCTATTGAAATGTAAAGGCAATGTTCCCGCGTTCACAGAGACTGCATTCACGGTAAATGCTGCGCATGCCGGCTCAACTGGAAGTGACCTTTGCATTTTAATGCGGCTCTTCAGCGATACAAATTTGATTTGGCCCTTACAAAATAACACTTTACACACGTTCCCTCCTCACCTGAAATCCTATGTGCGTTAAAATAAATCAAATACCATCGCACTGATTTTAGTATTTTCAATCAAAATCACTCAAATCCACTTCTGGATATACATACACAATAACCTGGATATATGAAGGCACCCTGGGTGGCTAATTTTCGGAACTGCAGACACACGGATCCATGTCAGTGGATCTGCACCCTGCTGGCTTGTTGGGGCTGGTTGGGGGTTGGAAAGAGGATTGAGAAGAGAACTGGATGTTGCGGGGCACAGAGATAGATACAGTCTCCCTCTTTGGGTCATACGGAGGGTGTCTAAGCTGGCTGAATGATGGACTGGCTCTGCGGGTGCCTGATCTGAGCAGGGCTCTTGAGTTTGAATTAGCTCCTGTCTCGGCAACTGACTCTAACGAGTCGTCATCAAGACCTCTACATGCCACTTATATCAACACACCTTCAAATACCAAGACACACTCATAGAAACGCATCATAACATCTCTCTCTCTCTCTCTCTCTCTCTCTCTCTCTCTCTCTCTCTCTGTCTCTCTCTCTCTCTCTCTCTCTCTCTCTCTCTGTCTCTCTCTCTCAATTCAATTCAATTCAATTCAAGGGCTTTATTGGCATGGGAAACATGTGTTAACATTGCCAAAGCAAGTGAGGTAGACAACATACAAAGTGAATATATAAGGTGAAAAACAACAAAAATGAACAGTAAACATTACACATACAGAAGTTTCAAAACAGTAAAGACATTACAAATGTCATATTATATATATATATATATATATATATATATACAATGTACAAATAGTTAAAGGACACAAGATAAAATAAATAAGCATAAATATGGGTTGTATTTACAATGGTGTTTGTTCTTCACTGGTTGCCCTTTTCTCGTGGCAACAGGTCACAAATCTTGCTGCTGTGATGGCACACTCTCTCTCTGTCTCTCTGTCTCTCTCTCTCTCTCTCTGTCTCTCTCTCTCTCTCTCTCTCTCTCTCTGTCTCTCTCTGTCTCTCTCTCTCTCTCTCTCTCTCTCTCTCCGCACACACATAGAAACTCACCATAACAGCTCTCTCTCTCTCTCTCTCTCTCTCTCTCTCTCTCTCTCTCTCTCTCTCTCTCTCTCTCTCTCTCTCTCTCTCTCTCTCTCTCTCTCTCTCTCTCTCTCTCTCTCTCTCTCTCTACCGCACACACATAGAAACTCACCATAACAGCTCTCTCTCTCTCTCTCTCTCTCTCTCTCTCTGTCTCTCTCTCTCTCTCTCTCTCTCTCTCTCTCTCTCTCTCTGTTTCTCTCTCTCTCTCTCTCTCTCTCTGTCTCTCTGTCTCTCTCTCTCTCTCTCTCTGTCTCTCTCTCTCTCTCTCTCTCTCTCTCTCTCTCTGTCTCTCTGTCTCTCTGTCTCTCTCTCTCTCTGTCTCTCTCTCTCTCTGTCTCTCTCTCTCTCTCTCTCTCTCTCGCCGCACACACATAGAAACTCACCATAACAGCTCTCTCTCTCTCTCTCTCTCTCTCTCTCTCTCTCTCTCTCTCTCTCTCTCTCTCTCTCTCGCCGCACACACATAGAAACTCACCATAACAGCACTCTCTCTCTGAATTCAATTATATTTTCAATTTAAGGGCTTTATTGGCCTGGGAAATGTATGTTTACATTGCCAAAGTAAGTGAAATAGATAATAAACAAAAGTGAAATAAACAATACAATATTTACAGTAAACATTACACTTACAAGAGTTCCAAAAGAATAAAGACATTTCAAACGTCATATTATGTTTATATCTCTTTCTCACTCTCTCCACACACACACTCATAGAAACAAACCATAACAACACTCTCTCTCTCTCTCTCTCTCTCTCTCTCTCTCTCTCTCTCTCTCTCTCTCACACACACTCACTCTCTCCACACACACTCTCCTAGAAACAAACCATAACAACAACGCTCTCTTTCTCTCTCTCTCTCTCTGACTCTCACTCTCACTCTCTCAATTCAATTTGCTTTATTGGCATGACATAACAATGTACATATTGCTAAAGCTTATTTTGGATATTTACAATATGAAAAAAAAGAGAATCAAAATTGTCAATGGGACAACAGTAACAACAATAACCAAGGGTCAAAATAACCAACACATTGAACAGTAACAATAAGCATACTTGGAGGACATGTGCAGGTTGATTGGTCTGTCAGACACTGTCCCTCAACTTATGGCAGGCAGCAATGTAGTGCGCTGCCAACACACAGCTCTCTGCGTCCTCCCCCAACAGGACGGGTAGCCTACTCTCATCAGAGAGGTCTTTGAAACCTTGAATAAGGGTATCAAATTTGGGGAAAGGACACTCTCTAATTGTTTTATATTTTTCACATTTTGTCAGGAAATGCAGCTCCGTCTCAGGTTCTGTTGTTGATGCTCTCTCTCACTCTCTCCACACACACACTCATAGAAACAAACCATAACAACTCTCCCTCTCTCTCTCTCTCTGTCTCCACACACACACTCATAGAAACAAACCATAACAACACTCCCCCTCTCTCTCTCTCTCTTTCTCTCTCTCTCTCTCTCTCTCTCTCTCTCTCTCTCTCTCTCTCTCTCTCTCACACACAAACTCATAGAAACAAACCATAACAACACTCCCTCTCTCTCTCTCACTCTCTCACTCACTCTCTCCACACACACTCATAGAAACAAACCATAACACTCGCTCTCTCTCCCTCTCTCTTTCTCTCTCTCTCTCTCTCTCTCTCTCTCTCTCTCTCTCTCTCTCTCTCTCAGACACACACTCATAGAAACTCACCCATAACAACACACTCTCTCTTTAATTGATTAAAATATTGCCCACTCAAAATCGACAAGGTTACTACGCAAGTCCTTCACCTCCTCCAGCAGAGAAATAGACAAATGTTCTGAACTTTCGTTATTATTTTCAAGAAAAGACAGTGAACCATCAAGAGGTAATCAAATGGTCGGCGTTCATAAACCACACTACTTTGACTTCACAACACTTGCCACATCACATAACCTTGCATGACCATGCCAGATATACAGTTTCACACTACCTTGAAACACAGAGACCCAGATCAATGCACGGTGATGGGGTCCTTTAACATGTAGTCACCCTAACGAGAGGTTCACATTCCTCATTCCCTATCTTATTTTCATTTAATTTGCCACTTTCCATGTGGTTTCTGATAAACGTAGCCTCACAATTAGCGGTGTAGAGAGAGCGGAGTGAGTGGGACCGACTCACTAACTGCGTTGGGTTGGGGAGACAGGTTGTGATATGGCATCAGTTTCAAGGCAAAAGGCTAATTAAACCAATCCCTGACAGGCCCGCACTTTGACGTCCCCTACAGGAGGGATTATCACTGGTGGCGAGAGAGAAGAGAGAGAGAGAGAGAGAGAGAGAGAGAGAGAGAGAGAGAGAGAGGGGGGAATTGAAGGAATGCGAGACGGGAAATGCAATGGAGAAAGACAGACAATAATCACTTATAAATAAAATTTTGATTTAAAACTTTTCCTCTCTAAAATGGTAAAGTGATTTTACTTACCATACTAAAGATAGAAGCAGACAGGCACACTGACACAAACAGAACAGAAGATTTGTCTGGGCGTATCCCATCCCTTCAGACAGACATATCCTGGCAGTAGAGTGGACTGACTGAGGCACACAGGGTCGCGGCTCAATAAACACAGACCAGACTAAATTGTCAAACTAGAAAGGGTCATTTTCTTGAAGAAGAATTGTGTGCTCGGGTAAAACTATAGACATCCCCATATAAATGTGGGATGTGGATGTCTCTTTAGTACAGAGCAGCAACATCTCCCTCATAATAACCAGCCTGGTTATTTTCATTACCGAAAACTACTGTGGGAATTAAAACAGTCGACACACACACACACACACACACACACACATCCCTGGGTTATGGAGAAGGTATAGAGGAATTATTTCTGCTTTTCCTCTCCTCTCTGCCTGCCTTTCGTGGTGGGCAGGCCTCCCCCCTCTCTCTCGGTCTCTCTCCCTCTCCCTCTCTCCTCCACTCATTAGAAGGCAACTTCAAATGACTTAAGCCCCGGTAGGTCGTCAGCGTAAAGTCACAGTGTTGACAGGTACAGTAAGGTCTTAAGGCTTCAAGAGCAACATAGCTATTCTCTCTGACAAAACCTCCCACAGGGGGACTGCTCTGATGGCACTAGAATGAGGGGCGGAGATGGAGAGAACGAAAGGAGGGATGGTGCGAGGGATTGAGCAGACGGAGAAAAGGAGGTGTGGGAGGATGGTGTCGGTGTCAGACACCTAGAGGGAAGGCCAGGGATAAGGGGGAAGAGGGTGAAGGAAGAAAGAAACAAAGGAGGGAGACGGGGCTGTAGTTAATTATGGTAAAAGAACAAGTTTGTCTCTGTGGAGCGTGTTTGAATGAGGGTGTCATGGCGAATCAGAGGAGTCCCCAGACTTCTGTGGTAATTATTAACATTATAATTCACCACTCTTGTCCTTGTCCAATTGATTGGCATGCCTGTTTCATGGGTATTTCCAAAAGCAGTAGTGGTATCACTCCCTATTCCTTGTGTGTGTGTGTGTGTGTGTGTGTGTGTCTGTGTGTGTGTGTGTGTGTGTGTGTGTGTGTGTGTGTGTGTGTGTGTGTGTGTGTGTGTGTGTGTGTGTGTGTGTGTGTGTGTGTGTGTGTGTGCGTGCGTGCGTGCGCGTGCCTCTCTCTCCCTCTCTCGGGTTCTCTCTGACAGTTTCAGAAGCATGTCAAATGACGGCAAGACTACTCAAGGTTTTATTGAGAGAATTCCTGAAATGTGGAGAGCGTTATCGTTGCCATTTGACCCGTTGCATTGAGGGCTGATCAGATGTGACTATTGAACACAACTCATTCACGAGTTCACGCGACCTACCCACCTCTCACAATGTCCAATGAATAACATACAGTGGTACAGTAGGCACAAGGAAATGACTCAATTTCAAATGTCCAAACATTTCATTGTGCCCGTGTCATTGTATGAGTGTAATTGTATTACAAAAAGCATCATCCGATTGTTTAGAAATAAAGACACATCGGAAAACAAAGAACCAGATCAATTGATCTCCTCTGCTACTTACACCCACTGAGACAATTGTGTGTCTGGCCAAAAGACCCTGGTCAAAAGTTAAGCACTATGGAGGGAAGAGGACGCCACTTGGGACAGAGCCAATTACAGAGACACATTCCTTTATTTTCCCAAATCGAACCTCGCACTGTTCGGCCGCAAACAAGGAAAAAGAGAGGAGAACCAACGTCTAACACGATTCCCGCTGCAACCAACTTACAAAGCACAGTTCGAGTCAGTCAAACTTCACATTTTTACCACATCCTGTTTCTTCTTTCTCTTAGGGGAGGGGAGGGGCGGGGGGGGTCTTTTAGTGAAAAAGAAGAGAAAGTATGTCTGCGTAGAAGTAAAGGAATGAAGGGAGCTAGGCGCATGTAGCAGGGGAGAGGTGCGTGCCGGCGTCTTTTTCATATTCAGATTCGCCTGCCTACACACAGCATTATGACACATTTGGATGATCGCATTGTGGGATTAGCAGGCAGCCTTGTCATTTCCAACAACAATACGGCGATTTAGGGATGCTATTTCTCACACGGTGCCTCGCATTAACGCCGGGCCCAAAGATTTACATAAATCTTTGTCTTAAGATGAAAGAAAGAAGGTTTGAGACAATGAAGTTAAGCTTTAGAAATGGGGAAAGAGGAAGGAGGAAAGTGTTGGGGCGGTGGTGGTGGAGGAGGAGGTGGCGTGGGGGTGGGGTGTAGAAGAGAAGGGGGAGGCGAATTGGGAAGCTAAGAGAAGAGATGAAGGAGCGAGGGAGGGGAAGAGGAAAATAAAGTTTTATTCATTCTAAATCACCCAGTGTTGTGTTGATGCAAATATGCCCCCCTACTCTGTTTTTGGCGTCATGTAGTAAAAACGAAAAGAAAAAAGCAATAGACGTGCCGAAAAGGGAGGGAGGAGGAAGGTGGGATAAGAATAAGCATTAGCATGTCTGTAAGAGAAAAGAGAGAAGCGGAGAGGGGCGAAAGTGTTCAGCGGCGTTCTATTCAGTGTTGGGTGATTTAGTTGTGCGTCTCTGACTGCGTCTCACAGTGAAAGGCGTAGCATCCCTCTCCGTTCTCTCCCTGCTCTAATCTTATCGCCTGTAGCAGTCATTCTCCAAACTGACCTAGATGGTTGCGCCTCCTCTCTCCCCCCACATCCTCCCCCCTGCGCCTCCCTCCCCTCCTCTTCCCTACCCTCCCCCCTCCCCTCCGTTTGATTGGATTCCTCCTCCTCCTCCATTTTCTGATTGTGAATCTGCTTACATTAAAGTCAGCAGATTGGATCAGAATCTGACCACTGAAGGCGATTCTCTTTTTAAATAGAGAGGAGGTTAGAGTAAAAAGGCGATTATAGGCCGAGAGAGAGAGAGAGAGAGAGAACCATTGAGACAGTATCAGCGTCATTATCTCCCAGCTTCCTGTGGATTCGCTTTAGTCTTCTCTCATACTTCATTTTATTACAGTATATCATTACACTCAGTAAAAAGGCGCTATCTAGAACCTTAAAGGGTTTTTCGTCTCTTTTTAGTCTCTTTTCGTCTCTTTTTAGTCTCTTTTCGTCTCTTTTTAGTCTCTTTTTGTTTCCAGGTAGAGAGAACCCCTTTGGGTTCCATGTACAACCCTTTTCACAGGTAGTTCTATATGGAACCAAAAAGGGTTCTACCTGGAACCAAAAAGGGTTAACCTATGGGGACAGCCGAATAACCCTTTTGGAACCCTTGTGTAGACAAATGACCTGGTTGTGGATGTCCATCGCCGTCGCTCACTTCCTCCCTTCATGATTATCTTTGCTCGTTGTTTACACTTTCAAAAAGAGGCTACGGTCAATTTGACAACAAATGTGCTGTAATTGAAGCTATTTAGCCTCTTGAATTTTGTGTTTGTACATTTGACAAATAATTGTATAACCACTCTGTGTCCGTTTCAAATGGAACTCCTCTCATAACCATCTGCTATTTGTTTTCATGTCTTACGTCTCCAACTTTCTTCCACAGGGACCCCCTGCCAGGGCAAAACAGCGACCTAGTGACGGACAACCATCACCCAAAAAATGTAGAATAGTAAGGAGAAAGTAAATTGTGATAAAAAAAAAAACCCTATTTTACTGCAATTCTACACACTTTCCCATGACTTCATATGATATCTGAGTCAGAGGGACTAACAAAATCAATGGGGCCCCCCTGGAGGTCAGAGCCCCTGGGCACGTGCCCTGTGTGCCCGGTCAGCTAGCTAATTCAGCCATGATTACTACAAGGTTTAGATTGCTAGGTAAGTAAGTCTATCCAGCTGTCTAAAACATGTTTGCCAACATGGGCTCACTGAGTGACTGTCAGTGTCTGACATAACAATAGGAAAACATGATTCATTTTTTGGGGGGTCTTGGGCTCCCTAGTGGCCGCAGGGCCTTAAAGCATTATGTCGCATATTGACTGCTAGCGGATGCTTTTCAAAAGCCTATGACATATACTCCAGTAAGTGTCATTAGCTCCAGTGAGTGTCATTTGCTTTAGGAGTTCAAAAAAGAGAGTTGACATCGTAAGAAAGAAGATAATCTCCTCTTTTCTACTACAGGTATGGATCTTAAAATGAGTTTATTCTGTTCTTACTAAAACTATTCATAAAAACAGAGATTTTTTTTTTACAATTTGAAAATCCCTGTCTTAAGTTATTAAAATGTAATAACTACATTTAATAATGTGATAACTACAATATTAGGTAACAATATGCATTTTTTTTTACTGTGTGAAGGTAAACATATCTAATGCAGAGCAAATAGTTAGTGTGAAGTGAGTTTGGTCTAGTGTCCCAAAACACACCATATTCCCTTACAGTGCACTACTTTTAACCAGGGGCCATAGGGCTCTGGTCAAGAGCAGTACACTATGTAGGGAGTAGGGTTCCATTTGGGACGCAAGCTATGTACAGTGCCTTGCGAAAGTATTCGGCCCCCTTGAACTTTGCGACCTTTTGCCACATTTCAGGCTTCAAACATAAAGATATAAAACTGTATTTTTTGTGAAGAATCAACAACAAGTGGGACACAATCATGAAGTGGAACGACATTTATTGGATATTTCAAACTTTTTTAACAAATCAAAAACTGAAAAATTGGGCGTGCAAAATTATTCAGCCCCTTTACTTTCAGTGCAGCAAACTCTCTCCAGAAGTTTAGTGAGGATCTCTGAATGATCCAATGTTGACCTAAATGACTAATGATGATAAATACAATCCACCTGTGTGTAATCAAGTCTCCGTATAAATGCACCTGCACTGTGATAGTCTCAGAGGTCCGTTAAAAGCGCAGAGAGCATCGTGAAGAACAAGGAATACACCAGGCAGGTCCGAGATACTGTTGTGAAGAAGTTTAAAGCCGGATTTGGATACAAAAAGATTTCCCAAGCTTTAAACATCCCAAGGAGCACTGTGCAAGCGATAATATTGAAATGGAAGGAGTATCAGACCACTGCAAATCTACCAAGACCTGGCCGTCCCTCTAAACTTTCAGCTCATACAAGGAGAAGACTGATCAGAGATGCAGCCAAGAGGCCCATGATCACTCTGGATGAACTGCAGAGATCTACAGCTGAGGTGGGAGACTCTGTCCATAGGACAACAATCAGTCGTATATTGCACAAATCTGGCCTTTATGGAAGAGTGGCAAGAAGAAAGCCATTTCTTAAAGATATCCATAAAAAGTGTCGTTTAAAGTTTGCCACAAGCCACCTGGGAGACACACCAAACATGTGGAAGAAGGTGCTCTGGTCAGATGAAACCAAAATTGAACTTTTTGGCAACAATGCAAAACGTTATGTTTGGCGTAAAAGCAACACAGCTCATCACCCTGAACACACCATCCCCACTGTCAAACATGGTGGTGGCAGCATCATGGTTTGGGCCTGCTTTTCTTCAGCAGGGACAGGGAAGATGGTTAAAATTGATGGGAAGAAGGATGGAGCCAAATACAGGACCATTCTGGAAGAAAACCTGATGGAGTCTGCAAAAGACCTGAGACTGGGACGGAGATTTTTCTTCCAACAAGACAATGATCCAAAACATAAAGCAAAATCTACAATGGAATGGTTCAAAAATAAACATATCCAGGTGTTAGAATGGCCAAGTCAAAGTCCAGACCTGAATCCAATCGAGAATCTGTGGAAAGAACTGAAAACTGCTGTTCACAAATGCTCTCCATCCAACCTCACTGAGCTCGAGCTGTTTTGCAAGGAGGAATGGGAAAAAACGTCAGTCTCTCGATGTGCAAAACTGATAGAGACATACCCCAAGCGACTTACAGCTGTAATCGCAGCAAAAGGTGGCGCTACAAAGTATTAACTTAAGGGGCCTGAATAATTTTGCACGCCCAATCTTTCAGTTTTTGATTTGTTAAAAAAGTTTGAAATATCCAATAAATTTCGTTCCACTTCATGATTGTGTCCCACTTGTTGTTTATTCTTCACAAAAAAATACAGTTTTATATCTTTATGTTTGAAGCCTGAAATGTGGCAAAAGGTCGCAAAGTTCAAGGGGGCCGAATACTTTCGCAAGGCACTGTATCTGTATGCAGCAGAGGCAGTCTAGGCCGCAGCCAGCTCACTGTATCTGGCCCCTGTATCAGCCATGCTGGCTGTCCTGTAGCAGATGCATACACAGTAGCAGGCTGGAGCAGGGTCCATATGTCCAGCATATGCCTGGATGGACTCCTGCTGGTTACTACTACAGAGACATATAACGCAACAGCCATGGCAACTCTATAGTGACTCGACTTCCTATAGAACACTCCTTATTTATTGCCCTCCCCCCCCTTTTCTTACTCTGACACCATTATCCCCCTCTCTTTCTCCTTCTTTCCCTAATTCCCTCTCTTTGCTACCCTTTTCTTACTCACTCCTTTCTCTATCTCACTCACTTTCACTATCCCTTTCACTATCCTCCTCCCCCCCCCCCTCTTCCACCCCCTACTCCCCAACCCTCCATGCCACCCGTTCTCCCCTCCCCTCTCCCTCTCCCTCCATCCTTCCCTCACTATAGGCTGTGCGGCAGGCGGCGGGTTCCCCGTCGATAGTAATAAAATAAACAAATGACAGTGGGACTGACGTCCCACCTTGAAACAGAGGAAGAGGTTATTTACATATATGGGAATTTATCATCTGCACACGCTAGATCACTCAGCCACGACAGGTCCTACCAACACAAAGGAGATGTGAGATATCAGGGAGGGAGAGAGGGGTCACGGGAAGAGGTGAGATGGAAG
>NC_088413.1:47058904-47128904 GCF_034236695.1 Oncorhynchus nerka | reverse complement strand
TTCAGGCTTCAAACATAAAGATATAAAACTGTATTTTTTTGTGAAGAATCAACAACAAGTGGGACACAATCATGAAGTGGAACGACATTTATTGGATATTTCAAACTTTTTTAACAAATCAAAAACTGAAAAATTGGGCGTGCAAAATTATTCAGCCCCTTTAATTTCAGTGCAGCAAACTCTCTCCAGAAGTTCAGTGAGGATCTCTGAATGATCCAATGTTGACCTAAATGACTAATGATGATAAATACAATCCACCTGTGTGTAATCACGTCTCCATATAAATGCACCTGCACTGTGATAGTCTCAGCGGTCCGTTAAAAGCGCAGAGAGCATCGTGAAGAACAAGGAACACACCAGGCAGGTCCGAGATACTGTTGTGAAGAAGTTTAAAGCCGGATTTGGATACAAAAAGATTTCCCAAGCTTTAAACATCCCAAGGAGCACTGTGCAAGCGATAATATTGAAATGGAAGGAGTATCAGACCACTGCAAATCTACCAAGACCTGGCCGTCCCTCTAAACTTTCAGCTCATACAAGGAGAAGACTGATCAGAGATGCAGCCAAGAGGCCCATGATCACTCTGGATGAACTGCAGAGATCTATAGCTGAGGTGGGACACTCTGTCCATAGGACAAGAATCAGTCGTATATTGCACAAATCTGGCCTTTATGGAAGAGTGGCAAGAAGAAAGCCATTTCTTAAAGATATCCATAAAAAGTGTTGTTTAAAGTTTGCCACAAGCCACCTGGGAGACACACCAAACATGTGGAAGAAGGTGCTCTGGTCAGATGAAACCAAAATTGAACTTTTTGGCAACAATGCAAAACGTTATGTTTGGCGTAAAAGCAACACAGCTCATCACCCTGAACACAACATCCCCACTGTCAAACATGGTGGTGGCAGCATCATGGTTTGGGCCTGCTTTTCTTCAGCAGGGACAGGGAAGATGGTTAAAATTGATGGGAAGAAGGATGGAGCCAAATACAGGACCATTCTGGAAGAAAACCTGATGGAGTCTGCAAAAGACCTGAGACTGGGACGGAGATTTGTCTTCCAACAAGACAATGATCCAAAACATAAAGCAAAATCTACAATTGAATGGTTCAAAAATAAACATATCCAGGTGTTAGAATGGCCAAGTCAAAGTCCAGACCTGAATCCAATCGAGAATCTGTGGAAAGAACTGAAAACTGCTGTTCACAAATGCTCTCCATCCAACCTCACTGAGCTCGAGCTGTTTTGCAAGGAGGAATGGGAAAAATGTCAGTCTCTCGATGTGCAAAACTGATAGAGACATACCCCAAGCGACTTACAGCTGTAATCGCAGCAAAAGGTGGCGCTACAAAGTATTAACTTAAGGGGCCTGAATAATTTTGCACGCCCAATTTATCCGTTTTTGATTTGTTAAAAAAGTTTGAAATATCCAATAAATTTCGTTCCACTTCATGATTGTGTCCCACTTGTTGTTGATTCTTCACAAAAAATGTTTTTGTTTTATATCTTTATGTTTGAAGCCTGAAATGTGGCAAAAGGTCACAAAGTTCAAGGGGGCCGAATACTTTCGCAAGGCACTGTATATATTTTGATGGTTATATATAGTACAAATAGAGGTGAGGGTGATGGAAATGCATTTGGCGGTCGATCTACTTCTGTTCTGAGTGGCACTGTGTGCTCTTTTTTCGAAGGTTGGATCCCAGTCTCTTCAGGGCTCTGGGAAATGGGGGGTCGGGGGTGGTCTGCCAGGCTGGCAACCCAACTCGGGATGAGGAGGGCTTTTAGCGGGTGGAATAGTGGGGACCAACGGGAGGTTTACTCAGTAGCAAGGCAAATATCATGGTACAGAGATAGAGACACTCAATCATCATGTTACTTTTTGATGGTACGTTTCCAAACATATATTTTAATAAATAGAATTGAAAGTTGTGTCTCATTATGGTAAGTTTTATTTGATTTTACCTTTATTTAACTAGGCAAGTCTGTTAAGAACAAATTCTTATTTTCAATGACGGCCTAGGAACAATGGGTTAATAACTGCCTGTTCAGTGGCAGTACGACAGATTTGACCCATCTGTAGAGGATGCCTGGTTGTTCTTTAAAAGTGCTTTCCTCACCATCTTAACAAACCTCTAAACGAGCTTCAATACCATACAACACTCCTTCCGTGGCCTCCAACTGCTCTTGAATGCTAGTAAAACGAAATGCATGCTCTTCAACCGATCGCTGCCCGCACCTGCCCGCCCAACTAGAATCACTACTCTGAATGCTTCTGACTTAGAATATGTGGACAACTATAAATAACTAGGTGTCTGGCTAGACTGTAAACTCTCCTTCCAGACTCATATTAAGCATATCCAATCCAAAATTATATCTAGAATCGGCTTTGTTTTTGCCTCTTTCTACTCATTTGCCAAATACCAAAATTCTATCCTACCGATCCCTGACTTCCGCAATGTCATTTACAAAATAGTCTCCAACACTCTACTCAGCAAATTGGATGCAATCTATCACAGTGCCGTCCCTTTTGTCACCAAAGCCCCATATACTACCCACCACTGCGACCTGTATGCTCTCCTACTTGTCCCCGCTACATATTCTGCCAAACCCACTGGCTCCAGGTGTTATAATTGTCTTTGCTAGGTAAAACCCCGCCTTATCTCAGCTCACTGGTCACCATAGCAACATCCACCATATGCTCTGCATGTTATTTCACTGGTCATCCCCAAAGCCAACACCTCCTTTGGCCGTCTTTCCTTCCAGTTCTCTGCTGCCAATGACTGGAAATAATTGCAAAAATCACTGAAGTTGTAGTCTTATATCTCCCTCACTAACTTTAAGCATCGGCTGTCAGTGCAGCTCACAGATCAGCAATGTACATAGCCCATCTGTAAATAGCCCATCCAACCACCTACCTCCTCCCCGTATTTGTTTTTGTCTTTCTACTCTTTTGCCATACCAGTATTCCTACTTGCACATCCTGATCTGCACCTGTACATAGCCCATCTGTAAATAGCCCATCCAACCACCTACCTCCTCCCCGTATTTGTTTTTGTCTTTCTACTCTTTTGCCATACCAGTATTCCTACTTGCACATCCTGATCTGCACATCCATCACTCCAGTGTTAATTGCTAAATTGTAAATACTTTGCCACTAAGGCCTATTTATTGCCTTACCTCCTTACTTCATTTGCACACACTGTATACATATGTTCTGTTATGTTATTGACTGTACATATGTTTATCCCATATTTAACTCTGTGTTGTTGTTTTACTCACACTGCTTTGCTTTATCTTGGCCAGGTCGCAGTTGTATTTTTTTTTACTGAAACAGGACCCAAATGGTACATATAAAGATCCAGTCCATTTAAAGAATTGGAGGCCTCTTGCACTTCAGTGTTGTGGTGCAAAAAAATTGCTAAATGCTTGGCGCATAGAATTATAAAAGTATTGTCAGATATTATTCATACTAATCAGACATTTTCTTTTTACATAGACGATAAATTGGAGATACTATAAGAAAAGTACTGTAAACAATAGAATACTATGAAATATCGGGAACACAAGGCCTGGTTTTCATAGATGAACCTATTGACTGGTAGCCTATTGACTAGTAGTGTATTGACTGGTAGTTTATTGACTGGTAGTGTATTGACTGGTAGCTTATTGACGAGTAGTTTATTGACTGGTAGTGTATTGACTAGTAGTTTATTGACTGGTAGCCTATTGACTAGTAGTTTATTGACTGGTAGTTTATTGACTGGTAGCTTATTGACGAGTAGTTTATTGACTAGTAGTTTATTGACTGGTAACCTATTAACTGGTAGCCTATAGACTGTTAGCTCATTGACTGGTAGCTCATTGACTGGTAGTTTATTGACTGGTAGTTTATTGAATGGTAGTTTATTGAATGGTAGTTTATTGACTGGTAGTTTATTGACTGGTAGTTTATTGACTGGTAGCCTATTGACTGGTAGCCTATTGACTAGTAGTTTATTGACTGGTAACCTATTGACTGGTAGCCTATTGACTGGTAGCTCATTGACTGGTAGCTCATTGACTGGTAGCCTATTGACTAGTAACCTATTGACTGGTAGCCTAATGACTAGTAGTTTATTGACTAGTAGCTTATTGACTAGTAGTTTATTGACTGGTAGCCTATTGACTGGTAGTTTATTGACTGGTAGTTTATTGACTGGTAGCCTATTGACTGGTAACCTATTGACTGGTAGTTTATTGACTGGTAGTTTATTGACTGGTAGCCTATTGACTGGTAGCCTATTGACTAGTAGTTTATTGACTGGTAGTTTATTGACTGGTAGTCTATTGACTGGTAGCCTATTGACAGGTAGCCTATTGACTGGTAGTCTATTGACTGGTAGTCTATTGACTGGTAGCCCATTGACTAGTAGTTTATTGACTGGTAGTTTATTGACTGGTAACCTATTGACTGGTAACCTATTGACTGGTAGTTTATTGACTGGTAGCCTATTGACTGGTAGTTTATTGACTGGTAACCTATTGACTGGTAACCTATTGACTGGTTTATCTATTGACTGGTAGTTTATTGACTGGTAACCTAATGACTGGTAGTTTATTGACTGGTAACCTATTGACTGGTAACCTATTGACTGGTAGTTTATTGACTGGTAGCCTATTGACTGGTAGTTTATTGACTGGTAACCTATTGACTGGTAACCTATTGACTGGTTTATCTATTGACTGGTAGTTTATTGACTGGTAACCTAATGACTGGTAGTTTATTGACTGGTAACCTATTGACTGGTAACCTATTGACTGGTAGTTTATTGACTGGTAACCTATTGACTGGTAACCTATTGACTGGTTTATCTATTGACTGGTAGTTTATTGACTGGTAACCTATTGACTGGTAACCTATTGACTGGTAGTTTATTGACTGGTAGCCTATTCGCGGATGCTTTTTCAAAGACTATGTCAGATACTCCAGTGAGTGTAATTGGTTCCAATGAGTGTAATTTGCTCAATAATAGGAGTTGAGAAATAAATTGTGTGTAGATTGATGAGTAAAAAAAACTATTTATACTGTTTTAGAAAACAGGCTGTAACGTAACAAAATGTGGAAAAAGTCAATTCCAAATGCGCCGTATATATTTTTGCAGACCCCCAGTTGAATGGCCCTGGGCTAAGAGGAGAAAACAGCAAACTAAATATAACACTGTGTTTGTTGTCCCCTGCCTCTCTTCTGTGTAAACTGTAGCCATGTGTTCCTGTCCATGTCTTCCAAATTAAATCAAATCTAATTTTTTGTTGTCACATGCTTCGTAAACACCAGGTGTGGATGAACAGTGAAATGCTTACTTACGGGTCCTTCGCAACCTTGCAAGGAGAAGGAAAATAGTGAAATAATGGGAAAGTAAAACACGTAATGATAAAAGTCATAATTGATACATAATGAGTAACGATAACTTGGCTATATCCAAGAGGTACCAGTAACGGGTTGATGTGCAGTGGTACAACAAAGTAATTAAGGTAGATATGTACATATAACGAGGAATAAAGTGACAGATAAATAACATTATCAGCAGCGTATGTGATGAGTCAATAATGTTTAGGCAAAAAGAGTCAATCAGATAGCCCAGGTGAACTATTTACCTAACTATTTAGGTAGAAGCTGTTCAGAATCCTATTGGTTCCAGGCTTGGTGCATTGGTACCGCTTGCCGTGCGGTAGTAGAGAGAAAAGTCTATGACTTGGGTGGCTGGACTCTTTGACCATTTTTAGGGCCTTCCTCTGACACCGCCTGGTATAGAGGGCCGTCATACCAAGTGGTGATGCAACCAGTCAAGATATTCTCAATGGTGCAGTGGTATAACTCATGCCTCACTGTGTTGGTGTGCTTTGACCATGATAGACACTGAGTAATGTGGACACCGAGGAAATCAGTGTGATAGCGTAAAGATGATGAACACGAATGTGTGTGCTTCCAAGACTATGATGGTGTTAAGATAATGAGCCCATTTTAATTAGTCTCTAATTTACAGCTGGATGAGTATGTGTCCGAGAGGTTAATGCTGTGGATTCCACAGGAGTCGATTGGCCTGCAGTATGTAAGCTAGCCAAGTGACAGAGGTATTGCATTCTTCCTCAAGGAGAAATCCAAACATTTGTAATTACGTAGCGCACTAAAGGGGTACATTTCCTCAGACCTTTTTATTAAGTTCGCAAATTGAGGTCAGGGATTGGAATGCTTCTAGGTATGCCACCAGGTCGGCACAGTGTTATTGACGGAGGAAAGCGTCTCAGCCTCTGCTTTAAAATGCATGCAGCTTACGCCTTCCGCAAACGTAAATCCATCTCAATTAAAATATAAAACGTCTTATTTATTTTTGTTCTCCTTTTCAAATCTCACTCAGACACATTCATTTTTTATTGTAGAAGCCTGCAATTATCTTGGGAACTCCCGGGGGTGGAGATCGGTGACGCTATCACTTGCCCTGATGGGCAACTCTTGCTATATCCCAAATGGCACCCTATTCCCCCTATAGTGCACTACTTTTAACCAGAGCCCCATGTGATTCTCCCTCCCTGAGCCTAGCAGACCCCTTTTTCTCCCACGTACCCCTGCATAGATACAGTAAGAACAAGAAAAGGAACCAGCTATATTACTATAAAGAAAAAGCATCTACTTTTTAAAATCCCCCCCTAAAATACATAATCAATAGTTTGCTCTGAGGGGAGCGACTGCATGGGGTTAGACCAAAATGACAGGGCAGGGTAAAAACCAGGGTAAAAACCAGGCCCCTGGTGAACAGGATGCTCTATGGGCTCTGCGGTGTGATGCCGGCCACACACCACCTCTACTTAGCTTCATACAGCCCTCTGCTGTTTCATCTGGCTGCAGGGAAAAGTCCTGCTAGGCCCCAGAGAAAACCTGTATCCTGTTACTAAACACCAGCTAAGTGACCACTGGCTCTGACCAGAGAGACTTCAGGGTAAATGACCAGGGAGCTGGGGATCTATTGACTCTCTGGGGGAAGATGAATGGACTGATTCAGACAGACCTGGGGAAATTGAGTGTTGGTTGGATATGGATCGTGAGTTAATATTTGAGGGGCAAGGGGGGAGGGGACGACGACAAAGAGTGGATTGACATAAGTATCTTTGGAAATACAGTATATCACATTATTCCTTGTTCAGATGAACCCCCTAAATATAATATTATGTCTGTAGTTCTCACTTTCCCCCCATTTACTGTTTTCATTCCACTCCACTTTTACAATAAGTGCTGCTCGTAAGGTTTGCTCACCTTTTCAAACCTTAATAATTCAAAAGGCTGTAGAGCAGCACATCATTTTCAAAACAGAGGTCAATAGTCACCACCCAAGAGTCTCTTCGCCCATTCCACGGTCACCTTGTGCTCACATGCCAAGGACCAGACTGCACTTCACCATTGGTTCTTTTGTTGAGGGAGACAGGAGGAAGAATCATGCACTCCTCTGGCCCACTGTTGTCTGACTGGTTCTCTCTCTGTCTCTGACATGGACTATCATTCTCTCAACCTTTTCTGACTCTCTCTGGTTCTCTCTGTCTCTGACCTTCTCTCAACCTCTCTATCTTTTTCTCCGTCTAGCTGTTCTCTCATCTGGCCGCCCCTTAGACCTCCCTTTGTTCTCCATCGCCCTTCTGTGGCTCCTCTCTGGCTTTGCTCTGGCCATTATATCTGTTTTTTTACCCCTACCTCTCCACTGTCTCCGGCCCGGCACTATTGCAGTGCCCCCAATTGGCCCATATTTGTCACTTCCTCGGCTGCTATCTGGCCCAACCTTGGATTCTCTCTGCGCTTCTCTCTATTTTCTTTCCCTCATTTCTATTTTGCTGTCTCTTCTCTCAATCTTATCTGATTACCCTTTCGGCCCTGCGTAAAGCCCTTCTCACTGGCCTTGCCCTGACATTTCCTATATATTGGCTGTCTTATTCACCATCTCTTCTTGTCTGTCTCTGGCATTCATTTTGGCCGTCATATAGCCTTCCTTTCGATCTCTCTTCTCTGGCTGTTCCATGGTTCCCTCCTGGCTGGTCCAGATCAACTGGTACAGAAACTCAGAGGTTAAAGCAGCCAGCTTGTCCTATTTGTCAGAACCACTCAGACATGTTCTGGAGGGTTTTATACTTCATAACTCATGGTGGCATACAGCTAGACCAGCACAGGGCCTGAGAGAGAGCGACTGAAACATTATATCCTTCTCTCTCACCATCAAGAGAGGCGAGGCGGGGACTTGTGGTGTTGTCCTAAGCCTGTGGTCAATGGCAAGTTCTTCAGCTCTTAAAGCAGCCACCCCCTCCTTCCCTCAACCCCCTTGCCCACTCCACCCTCCATCAATCGCCCACACCACCCTCACTCAACCCCCCACCCCCTCAGACCTTCATTACTCTCAGAGAAAAGTGGAGCCCTTTTACATTTAGATTTTGACCTTAGATGAGGGGGGAGAGAGAGAGAGAGAGAGAGAGAGAGAGAGAGAGAGAGAGAGAGGAGAGAGAGAGGGGAGAGGAGAGAGAGAGGGAGAGAGAGAGAGAGAGAGAGAGAGGGAGAGGGAGAGGGAGAGAGAGAGGGAGAGAGAGAGGAGAGAGAGGGGGGGAGAGAGTGGGAGAGGGAGAGAGAGAGGAGAGAGAGAGAGAGGAGAGAGAGAGAGAGAGAGAGAGAGAGAGAGAGAGGGAGAGGGAGAGGGAGAGAGAGGGAGAGGGGAGAGAGAGAGAGATATACAGAGAGGGGGAGAGAGAGAGAGAGATACAGAGAGGGGGAGAGAGAGAGAGATACAGAACTTACAGACATTCTAACTCCATTTGAGCAAGGTTCAGACTAACATAGTGAGGGGGGGGGGCACCCAGGCCCAGAATTGGGTGTTTCAATCTTGCCCGTTGTATTTGATAAGCAAAAGCTCTTACCATTTGCCAGAGAGAGTCTAGCAAAAACCTGTCCCAATATGTATATATTTTATTTAATGATAACATCTTTTCTTCCCTTTCATTGTCTGAGCAGCGAATTATCATTACATATTTTTTCTTCTCTCTCCCTCCATCGCTTGGGCTTGCATATCTGCAATCTGGGCTTGCATATGTGCGTCAGCGAGATAAGTTGACCTTTTGAAAATCTGGGCTTGCGATCAGATTGAACGGTTATTGCAATATTCCCATGTAGCAAGATTAAAAGAAAAAGGGCAGTTTGCGAATGCTTTGTGGTATTTGTACATACTTTACATGCTATCAAATGGAGAGTTCCCTCAAGCTTTTCTCTCTTTCTTTCTCCTTACTTCTCTCTCTCTCTCTCTCTCTCTCTCTCTCTCTCTCTCTCACTCTCTCACTCTCTTTCTCACCGTCTCTCTTTCTCTCTCTATCCCTCTCTTTCTCTCCCCCTCTCGATCTCTCCCTCTCTCCCTCTCCCTCGTTCCCCTCTGTGCATGCCATTTGGTCTGGTAGAAGCAACCACATTCCAGCGGAACAAGACCCGACAATGGTACCGTGATTTACAGGAGACTATCATTTCTGAAGGGGGAAATATTTGCTAGACAGGTTGGACACATTTCACAGGGATCTCTCTTTGTGTCTCAGTCTCTGTACTGTAAACTTATGGATGTGTCCCAAATGGCAGCATATTCCCTATATAGTGCACTACTTTTGACCCGGACCGTGCACTCTTAGAAAAAAGGGTTCCAAAAGGGTTCTTCGTCTGTCCCCATAGGAGAACCGTTTTGGATTCAGGTAGAACCCTTTTGCGTTTCATGTACTGTAGAACCCTCTGTGGAAAAGTTTTTACATGGAACCAAAACGGGTCTTCCTGGAACCAAAAGCATTCTACCTGGAACCAAAAATGGTTCTTCAAAGGGTTCTCCTAACCCTTTTAGATTCTAGATAACCACTTTCTTCTAAAGGGGGAATGGGCAGTGTTCAAAAGGAGTGCACTACAAAGGGAATATGGTGCCATTTGGGACACAGTTTATGTCTTCTTGTTGGTTGAGAACAAACTGTTTCCGGTGCTACTAAAGGATTAATAAATAAGCTATTTACTGTAATGCCTGAGAGACTCTTCGGCTATTTGAAGGACCTACACACGTTCGCAAGTACTCATTCAATTGTTGCTAGTGGCTGCACTAACATTGCCCAAGTTGCTTTTGTTTACATTGTGAACAGAGTCAACGTGGCGAGCAAGCTAGAGTTTCTGCAAGCTAGCTTACTGACTTCATGAAGTAAAATAACCAGTGGTGTATAGTCGAGGCTATACGCAACCAGAATCAACATTATTTTCGATTATTTCCGTTCACAAGATAGAATGGACAGCCATAGAGAATTGAAGCGATCCTTGAGCCTGGACGCTGCCATTGGACGTGACACAACGCAAGCACACGTGGGCAGTATAGCAGCTTTCATTGATTTCAAAGGAAGTATTCTCTCAATGGCTGATGGCAATGCCGGGCGGCTATAGTGCAGCAGGGCCGTTAGCCCAGTATCTTTCAGAAGACACCTTCACTGGCTAGTGTCATAGATAACATGTAATGGCATAACACAACACATTCGATAAAGTGGAACAACACTCTCACTATTGGTTGCACGATAAGAGCCGTGCTCAAACTACGCCCCCAAAATATTCGAATGAGCCACCTGCCCCAACAATAACACATTGTTTTTTTTTACTGCAAAGAACCATTAAAGGGCTCAAAGGGTTCTTTGGGTCACCCTTTCCAAAAACCCTTGAGGAACCCTCATTGTTCCGTGTGTACACCACAAAGAGAAAGTACAGTTAGTCAACGACGGATGATGTTCTGGAGATTGTATTCACTTAAAACATATATGTCAATTATCCTAGAAACAAACAACATGTTTTTATGAACCGGAAGTACATTGAAAGAGCTTACACAATCCCGGGCCTGATGCACAGTTCACTCCTGAGACACAGCACAGTCTCTTGTACACAGTAGAGTCCTGGGCATGTGAGGAGTTAACGCTGCAGCATCATGCCTGGCAGTGTGCAATATTAGGATCGGAATTATCTGACCTACCCACGTCCACATCTGACAGGCATTCTATTCAAATCAGGCCACAAAAAAAAGAGAGGAAGACAGAAAGAGAGAGAGTGAGAGTGAAAGAGAGAGGTCAGAGCAACAGCCCAGATATTGGAAAGGAGGTTTACTCAAGTGCATCATTAGCCTCGCTAATAAAAGGCATCCCCTTGTCCACACCTCGCCTCCCTCTCTCTCATCCCTCCATCCCTCTATTAATATTCAGCCAGGCTGGCTGGCTGGGCTGCGACCTCCTTAGGAGACGTTTCCATGAGTCAGACCATCCCACAACGCACCGGGGTTCTGATCTTTCTCACGTAATTAGAGTGATAAATAGGCCTCCCTCCTCTACTCATTCTCTCCCGTTCTCCTTCTCTCTCTCTCTCTCTCGCTTACTTCTCCTTTCAGTGCTGGGATCTACCTCTTTGAATCATTATATGATCATGAAATTTGACACATGCTTACGTATATGTATATATATATATATACAGTACCAGTCAAAAGTTTGGACACACCTGGTCCTAGTGTATATTCAAGGGTTTTTCTTTATTTTTTTACTATTTTCTACATTGTAGAATAACAGCAAAGACATCAAAACTATGAAATAACATATATGGAATGATGTAGTAACCAGTGTTACGAAGTGTTAAAACAAAATCTAAATCTATGTTAGTAGCCACCCTTTGTAGTAGCCATCCTTTGCCTTGACTGGGAGACTAGTCAGGATCGAGGGAAAGATAAACAGAGCAAAGTACAGAGAGATCCTTGATGAAAACGTGCTCCATTGTGCTCAGAACCTCAGACTGGGGCGAAGGTTCACCTTCCAAGATGACAATGACCCTAAGAACACAGCCAAGACAATGCAGGAGTGGCTTTTGGACAAGGCTCTGTATGTCTTTGAGTGGCTCAGCCAGAGCCTGGACTTGAACCCAATCAAACATCTCTGGAGAGACCTGAAAATAGCTGTGCAACAACACTCCCCATTCATCCTGACAGAGCTTGAGAGAATATGCAGAAAAGAATGAGAGAAACTCCCCAAATACACGTGTGCCAAGCTTTTAGCGTCCCAAGAAGACTCAATGCTGTAGTCACTGCCAAAGGTACTTCAACAAAGTACTGAGTAAAGGGTCTGAATACTTTTGTAAATGTGATATTTCTGTTTTTTTATTACAAATTAGCAAAAATTTATAAAACCTGTTTTTGCTTTGTCATTAGGGGGTATTGTGTGTAGATTGCTGAGGAAAAGCAAAAAAAGAATCAATTTTAGAATAAGGCTGTAACGTAACAAAATGTGTAAAAAGTCTGAATACTCTCCGAAGGCACTGTATCTTTTGGTATATAGTTTTTGTTTAAAATGAATATTTAATTGTTATAATTATTAGACAGTAGTTTCCATATTCTTCTTGTTACTAAGTATTATTTGTTTGTTTTCATTTTTACATTTGGACACTCTTGAAAAAGAAAATCTGAAGAGGTTTCAACCTACAAAATGTCAAAATGTGTTTATTACTTCCTGTTTTATAAAATGTCATAAAAGAGCCAAATTGTTGGGATAGGGTAATGAGACCCCTGAAATCTGGAATCTGCTCTCATCAAGTGTAGACTTGTTCAATTATGACTTTACTCCTTAACCTGATCTCTCTGCACGCCACAGCATTGTTTTTGGCAAGTGTATGATGGTGTGTGTGTGTGTGTGTGTGTTTGTGGTATTATCGCCTGAGACGTTTCAAACTCATGTGTTAGACATGCAAAAGAAGTGGTATTATGATTTGCATGCATAGTAATAAATCCTGCAAGCCATGTCCCTGAGAGAACTGTGTATCTGCCAGATAGAGAGACAGGGAGGGAGAGTGAGATAGTGTACCAAAGGTTTCTGTCTCTCAAGCTGTTCTCACTCTAGATGTGAGTTCACTCCTTGCACCTTCTAGTCATGCTCCTGGTGCATGTTCGGACAAGTTCTCAGTCATGGTCAAGTAGTCAAGAATAATATAGCCCTTTAGCCCTCCACTACAGGTAGAGACAGAGCGAAAGAGAAACACAGAGAGAGAGAGAGAGACACACACAGACAGAGGGAGACAGAGACAGACAGAGACAAATATGACATCTACATGGACAGGGAGGATTTCACAGCATTATTGGTGCATTTGTCTTTGTCCTCTTCTCGTTGTCCTGGAAGTTACTCTAAGAGGTTTTTGTTCCTCGCCAGCTCTCTTTTTGGGAAGCCACACATCCTCCGAGGCAGATCTGATATCGCTGTCTGTGGTGGATAACATCTAGGAGCAGTATGTCTGTCTGTACCAAGCCCTTCCCTCCCTGGGGTGGAACTGCCTGCCTGCCAGTGCCAAACTCAGCATTAAAATATGATTTTGATGGCCATTATTAAGATAATGATCTTGTGCATCTGGCAGCAGATTACATTGATACCACGGAACACTAGGGTTGCATCCCAAATGGCACCCTATTCCCTATGTAGTGCACTACTATTGACCAGAAAAAGTAGTGCACTATATGATGAATAGGATGCCATTTGCGATGCAGCCTGGGAACAACTGTCCTTTCTAGTGACTCTCCACACATTCAACGTGACTGATTAAAAGAGTTGCTCTTGCCCAGGCAAGTGTTATGATCCGGCAGGCATGGTTGTATTCCAAGTGGTACTCTGTTCCCTATATAGTGCACTACTTTTGACCAGGGCCCATAGGGTTTGGTCAAAAGTAGGGCACTATGTAGGGAATACAGTTCCATTTGCAGTCCCGGCACCTGGATAAAGTGACTAAGGGGGCAGTTGAAATCAGCGAGGGGGCTACATCAGCAAGGGGGTTCTTGCTTTGGAATTATATCGAATTCTGCTTATATCACGCTATTCCACAATAAATATGAAGTTCAAGTGCAGAGACACCGAGATCATTGAGTACTTTTGAAGTGAAAGGTTGGGAGAAATCTATAGCCGATCTCAGCTCCCCTGTATCCTGTGCTTGACTTGGCCCGGAGCTGTCCAGGGATTGCAGAGATTGAAAATGCGTCTGCCTGAACGCGCATGATGCGTAATTCCAAATGGTCAAATTTGGGGTTATAGGGTAATTAAAAACAAAGCAATTCATGAAGGCACATTTAAAAAATATTATCAATCACTTACAAATCTACATTGTAGACATAATCAGAATGACTCTTCAGTGTGTGCATGTGTGTGCTTCGTATGTGCTAGTGCTGGGTGGGCCGTTGCTGAGTGGGCCGTTGCTGAGTGGGCCGTTGTCCAAAGAGAGAGCGCGCGATATTTCAGCAGCAGGTATAAAAGAATGACAGACTAACTACATAGCCAACTCCAAACATAACTCGCTAGTTAACTACAGTTAACTAAGTGTTCATGTTGCTGTTGCCTTGCCACCGGTACTGTAGACAGCCTAAATAAATCTGCACCTTTGGGAAGCTGGGATTCCCCTCTATTAAACACTAGCCATGTCATTGCATAATTGACAAATCACTTGCCCTGCCCTGCATAGATGGCCCCTGAAACATTAATATTACAGCCTTAAATATAAACATGTCTAGTTCGATACCTTGCTTTGAAAAGCCTACCTTATCCATTTCATCCCTGATTCATTTTTTATAAAGACAAGAGTATTTGGTTGTAATATTTTGGTGGCAACCATCCTCCAGGATAGCTACTGGTCTAACCACATTGTAGCCTAAACATCAGCTGCTCAACAGATAAGCAGACTTGGGTGTTTCAGGGCTGTATAAAAAGCAACGCCTGAACACCCAGGAGCTCTCCAGATGGAGGGTACACCACATGATCATATCATGTGACTAACAGTGTAGTTCTACTTTGTGTTTATGTGTGTGTGTGTGTGTATGTGTGTGTGTGTGTGTGTGTGTGTGTGTGTGTGTGTGTGTGTGTGTGTGTGTGTGTGTGTGTGTGTGTGTGTGTGTGTAGGCTATAATACTAGTCATGAAAATGCTGTTAAAAGTCATGGAGAAGTCATGGAAATGTGTATGAACCCTTCACAGTGAATAATCAGAAGTCTTTATAGCATAATGTCATTTGTGAATTAGTCTAATGGGACGATTTGGAAAAAGACAGCTCCTGCAATTCTTTCATTCTGTTAAGCACTGGCTGTATTCAGCGTAAAGGAAGGTCCTTCTAGCAGTCTTAAGGACCGAGATTGAGAGGCAAAGGTTGAGAGCCATGCGTCCTCCGAAACACGACCCTGCCAAGCCGCACTGTATCTTGACACAATGTGTCGGAGGAAACACCATCCAACTGGTGACCGAGGTCAGCTTGCAGGCACCCAGCCCACCACAAGGAGTCGCTAGAAAAATAGTAATCTGTGCGATGGGACAAGGAAATCCAGGCCGGCCAAACCCTCCCCTAACCCAGACAATGCTGGTAGAATTGTGAGTCACCTCATGGGTCTCCCAGTCACGGCCTGCAGTGACACAGCCCGGAACTGTAGTTACACCTCACTGCGATGCAGTGCCTTAGACCACTGCGCCACTCGGTAGGCCCTTGCAAAACCTGTCTTAACCAATAAAGCACAGGTGTGGTCTACCAGGCTCAGATACAGCCTCCCCTCGAGTTACCCAAAAAGTGACTAACAAGAACATCCCCAAACGGGAACTTAAATACATTTTGGCCACACCTATTCTTGGTGCTCAGGCCATGTATATCTATACGCACTAAAGCGGGCACGTTCACACAACATTAAAGATTATGAACAGTCAAAATCCTGTTTTTCATGAAATTTGATGATTTTTGGATGAAACCAGATCAAAGTATTTTTATTATTATTATTGTTGCTTCTACATTGATAAAGTTTTATCATAAAGTTACTGGTCCCCTCCCCCATGTCAAATGCTTGTATTCAGAAGATGGGAATATTAAGGGGATAGGGTGATATCACCCTAACTCTCATTTTAACACACCAATGGTAGCATGATGTTTTCTTACCTAATTTAAATAAGTATCGCCTTGTAATCAATATCAAAGAAGGCATGTTTTTTATTTCACCTTTATTTAACCAGGTTGGCCAGTTGAGAACAAGTTCTCATTTACAACTGCGACCTGGCCAAGATAAAGCAAAGCAGTGCGACACAAACAACAACCCAGAGTTACACATGGGATAAACAAACATACAGTCAATAACACAATAGAAAAAGTCTATATACAGTTGTGCAAATGAGGTAAGATAAGGGAGGTAAGGCAATACATAGGCCATAGTGGCGAAATAATTACAATTGAGCAATTGAACACGGGAGTGATAGATGTGCAGAAGATTAATGTGAAAGTAGAGATACTGGGATGCAAATGAGCAAAAATAAATAAATAAATAACAGTATGGGGATGAGGTAGTTGGATAGGCTATTTACAGATGTATTATGTACAGGTGCAGTGATCTGTGAGCTTCTCTGACAGCTGGTGCTTAAAGTTAGTGAGGGAGATATGAGTCTCCAGCTTCAGTGATTTTTGCAATTTGTTCCAGTCATTGGCAGCAGAGAACTGGAAGGAAAGGCAGCCAAAGGAGGAATTGGCTTTGGGGGTGACCAGTGAAATATACCTGCTGGAGTGCGTGCTACGGGTGGGTGTTGCTATGGTGACCAGTGAGCTGAGATAAGGCGGAGATTTATCTAGGAAAAACTTATTGAAGACCTGGAGCCAGTGGGTTTGGTGACAAATATGAAGCGAGCCCAACCAACAAGAGCATACAGGTCGCAGTGAAGGGTAGTATATGGGGCTTTGGTGACAAAACGGATAGAACTGTGATAGATTGCATCCAATTTGCTGAGTAGAGTGTTGGAGGCTACTTTGTAAATGACATCGCCAAAGTCAAGGATCGGTAGGATGGTCAGTTTTACGAGGGTATGTTTGGCAGCATGAGTTTAGGATGCCTTGTTGCGAAATTGGAAGCCAATTCTAGATTTAATTTTGGATTGGAGATGCGATGTGAGTCTGGAAGGAGAGTTTACAGTCTAACCAGACACCTAGGTATTGTGTATTTCAAGCTTGGCTACATATTCTAGGTCAGTTTGCATAGGGGCGTGGTTTATATAGCTAAATAGCTACTCTACTGGTGCCAAAGTGTTACTACAGGGTGTCAGCAAATATTATGAAACATTTCACTATTTATCTACAGCAAAGAAACGTATATGTCTCCCTTTTCATCTGTGTCTGGTGTTAGCTAGTTACTGGATAGCTACTGTAGGTCTTCAGAACAAAAGGATGGGAAGGGTCGTTCAAAACTCAGTTATGCAGTTGTCATGTCAACACATCCGTCAGTGTTGCGTGAACCACATCACAGGAGCATTGCTAAATGGGAGATGTATAAAAGATGAACGCAATTTCAATACTGTTTGAGTTGGTTTGTGTATCACCAAATAAGCGTGAGATGATTTTACTGCAACACTGCTTGTTGCATCCAAGTTTCTCGACATACAGATGAAGTCGGAAGTTTACATACACTTAGGTTGGAGTCATTAAAACTCGTTTTTCAACCACTCCAGAGATTTCTTGTTAACAAACTATAGTTTTGGCAAGTCGGTTAGGACATCCACTTTGTGCATGACACAAATAATTTTTCCAACAATTGTTTACTGACAGATTATTTCACTTCTAATTCACTGTATCACAATTCCAGTGGGTCAGAAGTTTACATACACTAAGTTGACTGCGCCTTTAAACAGCTTGGAAAATTCCAGAAAATAATCTCATGGCTTTAGAAGCTTCTGATAGGCTAATTGACATCATTTGAGTCAATTGGAGGTGTACCTGTTGATGTATTTCAAGGCCTACCTTCAAACTCAGTGCCTCTTTACTTGACATCATGGGAAAATCAAAAGAAATCAGCCAAGACCTCCACAAAATGTGTAGACCTCCACAAGTCTGGTTCATCCTTGGGAGCAATATCCAAACGCCTGAAGGTACCACATCTGTACAAACAATAGTATGCAAGTATAAACACCATGGGAGCACACAGCCATCATACCGCTCAGGAAGGAGAAGCATTCTGTCTCCTAGAGATGAATGTACTTTGGTGCTAAAAGTGCAAATCAATCCCAGAACAACAGCAAAGGACCTTGTGAAGATGCTGGAGGAAACAGGTACAAAAGTATCTATATCCACAGTAAAATGAGTCATATATCGATATAACCTGAAAGGAAGCTCGGCAAGGAAGACGCCACTGCTCCAAAATTGACATAAAAAAGCCAGACTGCGGTTTGCCACTGCACATTGGGAGAAATGTACTCTGGTCTAATGAAACAAAAATAGAACTGTTTGGCCATACTAACCATCGTTATGTTTGGAGAAAAAGAGGGAGGCTTGCAAGCCGAAGAACACCATCCTAACTGTGAAGCACGGGGTGGCAGCATCATGTTGTGGGGGTGCTTTTCTGCAGGAGGGACTGGTGCACTTCAAAAAATATGCAGGAGGGACTGGTGCATCATGAGGTAGGGAAATGATGTGGATATATTGAAGCAACATCTCAAGACATCAATCAGGAAGTTAATGCTTGGTCACAAATGGGTCTTCCAACTGGACAATGACCCCAAGCATACTTCCAAAGTTGTGGCAAAATGGCTTAAGGACAACAAAGTCAAGGTATTGGAGTGGCCATCACAAAGCCCTGACCTCATCCTATAGAAAATGTGTGGACAGAACTGAAAAAGTGTGTGTGAGAAAGGAGGCCTACAAACCTGACTCCGTTACACCAGCTCTGTCAGTAGGAATGGGCCAAAATTCACCCAACTTATTGTGGGAAGCTTGTGGAAGGCTACCCGAAATGTGTGACCCATGTTAAACAATTTAAAGGCAATGCTATCAAATACTAATTGAGTGTATGTAAACATCTGACCCACTGGGAATGTGATGAAAGAAATAAAAGCAGAAATAAATCATTCTCTCTACTATTATTCTGACATTTCACATTCTTAAAATGAAGTGGTGATCCTAACTGACTTAAAACAGGGATTTTTTTCTAGGATTAAATGTCAGGAATTGTGAAAACGGAGTTTAAATATATTTAGCTAAGGTGTATGTAAACTTCCAACTTCAACTGTGTGTGTTTCAAAGAGCTGTTAGTCTAGGTGAGCTCGTGAATTTAAGATTCCCCCACACTCAGCCTGTCTTTTCAAACTTCCTGGTTGTTAGCCATGAGAGAAATAAAATAGTATATATCCCCCAAAAATGTTATGGGTGGTATTTGAATCACTCAAAAGGCTATTTTACAGGGGAATCAGAATGACTGTTCGGGACCTTTAACTGGACTCAAGCTCTCCAGACAAAGACAATGAAGAAATGGACAGTAAACTGGTAAATGTAATTAAATAAATCAAAGGTTTGTGAGCAGTTTGTGAGATCTCCAAACAACGTTTCCTCTTGGAGAATGAGAATGGTTTGAATGTATATCGTATTTAATGAATCATCAAAATGTCCATAACCAAACATCCTAAATGATTATGGGAATATGTTGGGGTTAACAGTAAATTCACTGATGAACATATATTTCATGGGGCACTGATAAACACCGACAAACAATTGACACAATTGACACATGTGCAAAAGTCCCCTTATTCTGGTCTCGACATTTTAAAAAGACCCCGAGACGCTTTCCTCACACACAAGCAGTAATCACAATTATTCTCAGGACGTAGCGGTGGTCATTTTCCCTTCAACTGAAATCATTATGGTTCAGTATTTCTAACCATCCCCTTTAAAGAATGGCACATTCCAAACGAGCACTGGGTACATGATACATATTGACCGACATGGTGTGTCCATTTGGTGAATGTAGATTGGCGGAGCAAATAAAGGAACAACCATAGCAGTTGTCCCGAGGCAGATGAACACTTTGACCAGGCCATAAACACTGTCCACTAACGTTTTGGCGATGCGGGGGCGCACACTTCTCCGTATGGGCCTTTGTTGAAGCAGGGAAGGGAGCATTCTCTCCTGAACATTGCACAGTGGACACTGTGGTTGTCTCTTGACCCCCCCAGCAGAGACACAACTACCGTGCCACACCCTGGAACATTTTGCACAGTCATTTTGCACAGTCATTTTCTCTCCAAGCCCTGCGAAAGGATCAGTGTAACGGTTGTCTTCCTCTGGACAGGCGGGAGACTCTGGCACCGCTGGACAGGCGGGAGCACCTGTAGGGAGGAGACGGAGAGACAGCCTGGTGCAGGGGGCTGCCACCGGAGGCCTGGTGTGTGGAGGAGGCACTGGATAGACCTGACCTTGGAGGTGCACTGGAGGTCTCGAGCACCGAGCCTGCACAACCCTACCTGGCTGGATGCTCCCCATAGCCAGGCCAGTGCGGCGAGGTGGAATAGCCTGCACTGGGCTGTGCTGGCGAACCGGGGGCACCATGCGTAGGGCTGGTGCCATGTACCCCAGCCCGAGGAGACGCATTGGAGACCAGATGCGCTGAGCCGGCTTCATGGCACCTGGCTCGATGCCCACTCTAGCTCGGCCGATACGAGGCGCTGCTATGTAACGAGGCGCTGCTATGCCTGTGCACCGGGGACACCGTGCGCCTCACTGCATAACACGGTGCCTGCCCAGTCCAGCTCTCTCCACGGTAAGCACGGGGAGTTGGCTCAGGTCTCCTACCTGACTTAGCCACACTCCCCGTGTGCCGCCCCCCTCTGACGAGGAGGAGTAGTAGGAAGGATCGGAGGACCAATGCGCAGCGTGGTAAATGTTCATGATATTTATTAATACTCAGAACACTAAAGAATAAAACAACAAAGAGAATGAAATTAACTCAAACAGTTCTGTCTGGTGCAGACTGCCCACCCCAACTCACGCCCTGACCATACTAAAACAAATACAAAACAAAGGAACTAAGGTCAGAACGTGACAATCAGAGCACACCAATATATTTCCATATTGAAGCCACACTGTAAAAAAATCAAGTTGATTCAACATACAATTGTAAGGCATCCAGCTGCGATAGGATTGTGAGTTCGCTCAACATTTGAGCATATAGCTGAACCAACATACAGTCCATTCGGAAGTTGAATTGCACTTTCACTCCAATTAGAATTTTAGGTTAAGTGAACATCCAATTTGCATATTTGCCTGTGTTATTAAACTCTTTATGATAATGCATTACATATATCCTAATGCCTTTCTTTGAGGGATTAGTTCAACCGTAATGCAGTGGTCTGAAACTCATGGATTACTGAACATACAATTGTAAGGTAACCAGCTGCAATAGGTTTGTGAGTTTATTCAAAATTTGGGCATAAAGCTGAACCAACATATGGTGTGGCCTTCCAAAGGCAAACATGAATTTGTAGTTTTAAGCTTGAGCTTTCAAATTCAGCTCACTTCGAGCAGAGTTTTGTTGAGTGAACAAACTTTAACACATTAGCTCAAATTCTTATCCATTTTAAGTCCACCAAACTCACACTGATGAAAGAACGACTGAACTTCCTGATTTGGCCTTGTTATAAAGCTTGGTAATTAAGAAATGCTAGAGGCCATGACTGAAGCAATACGAGAGTTGTCTTGGGTGTGTGGCACCGGGATCCTCATCTCTCCCAAGTGGTCATTCTCTCTTTCTCCCCTTACCCATCTGTCTATCGCCTCCTTTGAATTCCATGCTGTCACAGTTACCAGCCCTTTCAAGCTTAACATCCTTATCATTTATCGCCCTCCAGGTTCCCTCGGTTCCCACTACCTTGTATCCTTTTCCCTCTTGCTCTCATCCAACACTTCCCACACTGCCCCTACTCGGATGGTATCGCGCCGTCCCAATCTTCGCTCTCTCTCCCCCGCTACTCTCTCCTCTTCCATCCTATCATCTCTTCCCTCTGCTCAAACCTTCTCCAACCTATCTCCTGATTCTGCCTCCTCAACCCTCCTCTCCTCCCTTTCTGCATCCCTTGATTCTCTATGTCCCCTATCCTCCAGGCCGGCTCGGTCCTCCCCTCCTGCTCCGTGGCTCGACGACTCATTGCGAGCTCACAGAACAGGGCTCCGGGCAGCCGAGCGGAAATGGAGGAAAACTCGCCTCCCTGCGGACCTGGCATCCTTTCACTCCCTCCTCTCTACATTTTCCTCTTCTGTCTCTGCTGCTAAAGCCACTTTCTACCACTCTAAAGTCCAAGCATCTGCCTCTAACCCTAGGAAGCTCTTTGCCACCTTCTCCTCCCTCCTGAATCCTCCTCCCCCTCCCCCTCCTCCCTCTCTGCAGATGACTTCGTCAACCATTTTGAAAAGAAGGTCGACGACATCCGATCCTCGTTTGCTAAGTCAAATGACACCGCTGGTTCTGCTCACACTGCCCTACCCTGTGCTCTGACCTCTTTCTCCCCTCTCTCTCCAGATGAAATCTCGCGTCTTGTGACGGCCGGCCGCCCAACAACCTGCCCGCTTGACCCTATTCCCTCCTCTCTTCTCCAGACCATTTCCGGAGACCTTCTCCCTTACCTCACCTCGCTCATCAACTCATCCCTGACCGCTGGCTACGTCCCTTCTGTCTTCAAGAGAGCGAGAGTTGCACCCCTTCGGAAAAAACCTACACTCGATCCCTCCGATGTCAACAACTACAGACCAGTATCCCTTCTTTCTTTTCTCTCCAAAACTCTTGAACGTGCCGTCCTTGGCCAGCTCTCCCGCTATCTCTCTCAGAATGACCTTCTTGATCCAAATCAGTCAGGTTTCAAGACTAGTCATTCAACTGAGACTGCTCTTCTCTGTATCACGGAGGCCCTCCGCACTGCTAAAGCTAACTCTCTCTCCTCTGCTCTCATCCTTCTAGACCTATCGGCTGCCTTCGATACTGTGAACCATCAGATCCTCCTCTCCACCCTCTCCGAGTTGGGCATCTCCGGCGCGGCCCACGCTTGGATTGCGTCCTACCTGACAGGTCGCTCCTACCAGGTGGCGTGGCGAGAATCTGTCTCCTCACCACGCGCTCTCACCACTGGCGTCCCCCAGGGCTCTGTTCTAGGCCCTCTCCTATTCTCGCTATACATCAAGTCACTTGGCTCTGTCATAACCTCACATGGTCTCTCCTATCATTGCTATGCAGACGACACACAATTAATCTTCTCCTTTCCCCCTTCTGATGACCAGGTGGCGAATCGCATCTCTGCATGTCTGGCAGACATATCAGTGTGGATGACGGATCACCACCTCAAGCTGAACCTCGGCAAGACGGAGCTGCTCTTCCTCCCGGGGAAGGACTGCCCGTTCCATGATCTCGCCATCACGGTTGACAACTCCATTGTGTCCTCCTCCCAGAGCGCTAAGAACCTTGGCGTGATCCTGGACAACACCCTGTCGTTCTCAACTAACATCAAGGCGGTGGCCCGTTCTTGTAGGTTCATGCTCTACAACATCCGCAGAGTACGACCCTGCCTCACACAGGAAGCGGCGCAGGTCCTAATCCAGGCACTTGTCATCTCCCGTCTGGATTACTGCAACTCGCTGTTGGCTGGGCTCCCTGCCTGTGCCATTAAACCCCTACAACTCATCCAGAACGCCGCAGCCCGTCTGGTGTTCAACCTTCCCAAGTTCTCTCACGTCACCCCGCTCCTCCGCTCTCTCTACTGGCTTCCAGTTGAAGCTCGCATCCGCTACAAGACCATGGTGCTTGCCTACGGAGCTGTGAGGGAACGGCACCTCAGTATCTCCAGGCTCTGATCAGGCCCTACACCCAAACAAGGGCACTGCGTTCATCCACCTCTGGCCTGCTCGCCTCCCTACCACTGAGGAAGTACAGTTCCCGCGCAGCCCAGTCAAAACTGTTCGCTGCTCTGGCCCCCCAATGGTGGAACAAACTCCCTCACGACGCCAGGACAGCGGAGTCAATCACCACCTTCCGGAGACACCTGAAACCCCACCTCTTTCAGGAATACCTAGGATAGGATAAAGTAATCCTTCTCACCCCCTTGAAAGATTTAGATGCACTATTGTAAAGTGGCTGTTCCACTGGATGTCTTAAGGTGAACGCACCAATTTGTAAGTCGCTCTGGATAAGAGCGTCTGCTAAATGACTTAAATGTTAAATGTTAAATGTGGTTTGATGTGGGTGTTTCTTGGGTGCTTCTTTGCCATTCAATCACATCAAACTATGGCAGTAGTGAGTACAGCCGGGTAAGCTAAGCTAACGTTGCTATGGAGAGAACAACGTTTTGAAGTTGAGGACTCCTTCCTTTGACTGACTCGCCATCTCAAGATTGTCAGCTAATTCAGTTCTGTTTAGTCAAGCTGAAACCCGCTAGCTAGCATAGCTTGAGGATAGCTGCAGCAGGCTAGACTAGCGGATATGTATCTGTCAACCCAGTTATGGTAAGATATCATGAGCCAGTGTCTGTTTCATAAGACACCTGTTCTGCAACACTTTGCTATGAAAGTAGCTTACAACTTACTTTCAAAGTTTCATTACCTCATATGAAGACATGTTACCGTAGAAACAGTATCAACTGTGAGTTGAAAACACAATAAACTGGCTAGTTTTGTCTCTTCTCGTTTCTCCTTATGTCCATTATTAAATCTTTCCCGGGGGACAAATCCCAGAACTACTAATCTCCCTACAGGTGTTGGATACATGTTGACATTGCACAAACATTGCCTGGCTTGAATGTAGATACCTTTATCAACTAAAAATTGATGTGTGTTTGTGTTACAAAGACAAAACATTTTATGCTGTAAATATCATGTTTATGTGCTTATAAGTATGCCTACACTTCACTAGCAAATATAAATAATTTGCGAGTAGAGTACAATTCCAGCTGTCTAACCAGAACAAGAATGGGGTTATATTTGTCTATATGGCCAAATCCAAAGATTTGGCTGTCTAACCACACACTAACATGCACAGCTCTCTGGGTGAGGTTTTGTCTTCAAGTTTCCAGTGGTTGATGAAGTCCCTTCCATCTATGTTATGTATTACAGGTTATGGACCGGTGCAGTCAGTTGTCAGGAGGGGTGGAGTGCATGACACTCCATCCTGGAAATGACAGGGTTTGCTTCAACCCAGGCAGAGTTCAATAACTACAGGCAGATGTGAGATGCAGGAGGTTTGCACTCTTCCTATACCACTCTGTAGGCTACTCCAGGAGGAAGCTTTGCATCGGTCAGTAGCCCACAAAGTAATATGAGAAGAGTGCAATTGCTGGACTTATGTAGATATCAAAACACTTTGTTTGGCCTAATGTTCAAGCGTAACAGCTCCATGAACAATAAACCACACTTCACATAATACTGTAGAACCAGTGTTCTGCTAATATAACAATGCACAAATATTATACAGTGCCTTGCGAAAGTATTCGGCCCCCTTGAACTTTGCGACCTTTTGCCACATTTCAGGCTTCAAACATAAAGATATAAAACTGTATTTTTTGTGAAGAATCAACAACAAGTGGGACACAATCATGAAGTGGAACGACATTTATTGGATATTTCAAACTTTTTTAACAAATCAAAAACTGAAAAATTGGGCGTGCAAAATTATTCAGCCCCTTTACTTTCAGTGCAGCAAACTCTCTCCAGAAGTTTAGTGAGGATCTCTGAATGATCCAATGTTGACCTAAATGACTAATGATGATAAATACAATCCACCTGTGTGTAATCAAGTCTCCGTATAAATGCACCTGCACTGTGATAGTCTCAGAGGTCCGTTAAAAGCGCAGAGAGCATCGTGAAGAACAAGGAATACACCAGGCAGGTCCGAGATACTGTTGTGAAGAAGTTTAAAGCCGGATTTGGATACAAAAAGATTTCCCAAGCTTTAAACATCCCAAGGAGCACTGTGCAAGCGATAATATTGAAATGGAAGGAGTATCAGACCACTGCAAATCTACCAAGACCTGGCCGTCCCTCTAAACTTTCAGCTCATACAAGGAGAAGACTGATCAGAGATGCAGCCAAGAGGCCCATGATCACTCTGGATGAACTGCAGAGATCTACAGCTGAGGTGGGAGACTCTGTCCATAGGACAACAATCAGTCGTATATTGCACAAATCTGGCCTTTATGGAAGAGTGGCAAGAAGAAAGTCATTTCTTAAAGATATCCATAAAAAGTGTCGTTTAAAGTTTGCCACAAGCCACCTGGGAGACACACCAAACATGTGGAAGAAGGTGCTCTGGTCAGATGAAACCAAAATTGAACTTTTTGGCAACAATGCAAAACGTTATGTTTGGCGTAAAAGCAACACAGCTCATCACCCTGAACACACCATCCCCACTGTCAAACATGGTGGTGGCAGCATCATGGTTTGGGCCTGCTTTTCTTCAGCAGGGACAGGGAAGATGGTTAAAATTGATGGGAAGAAGGATGGAGCCAAATACAGGACCATTCTGGAAGAAAACCTGATGGAGTCTGCAAAAGACCTGAGACTGGGACGGAGATTTTTCTTCCAACAAGACAATGATCCAAAACATAAAGCAAAATCTGTGCCTTGCGAAAGTATTCGGCCCCCTTGAACTTTGCGACCTTTTGCCACATTTCAGGCTTCAAACATAAAGATATAAAACTGTATTTTTTGTGAAGAATAAACAACAAGTGGGACACAATCATGAAGTGGAACGACATTTATTGGATATTTCAAACTTTTTTAACAAATCAAAAACTGAAGAATTGGGCGTGCAAAATTATTCAGCCCCCTTAAGTTAATACTTTGTAGCGCCACCTTTTGCTGCAATTACAGCTGTAAGTCGCTTGGGGTATGTCTCTATCAGTTTTGCCCATCGAGAGACTGAAATGTTTTCCCATTCTTCCTTGCAAAACAGCTCGAGCTCAGTGAGGTTGGATGGAGAGCATTTGTGAACAGCAGTTTTCAGTTCTTTCCACAGATTCTCGATTGGATTCAGGTCTGGACTTTGACTTGGCCATTCTAACACCTGGATATGTTTATTTTTGAACCATTCCATTGTAGATTTTGCTTTATGTTTTGGATCATTGTCTTGTTGGAAGACAAATCTCCGTCCCAGTCTCAGGTCTTTTGCAGACTCCATCAGGTTTTCTTCCAGAATGGTCCTGTATTTGGCGCCATCCATCTTCCCATCAATTTTAACTATCTTCCCTGTCCCTGCTGAAGAAAAGCAGGCCCAAACCATGATGCTGCCACCACCATGTTTGACAGTGAAGATGGTGTGTTTAGGGTGATGAGCTGTGTTGCTTTTACGCCAAACATAACGTTTTGCATTGTTGCCAAAAAGTTCAATTTTGGTTTCATCTGACCAGAGCACCTTCTTCCACATGTTTGGTGTGTCTCCCAGGTAGCTTGTGGCAAACTTTAAACAACACTTTTTATGGATATCTTTAAGAAATGGCCTTCTTGCCACTCTTCCATAAAGGCCAGATTTGTGCAATATACGACTGATTGTTGTCCTATGGACAGAGTCTCCCACCTCAGCTGTAGATCTCTGCAGTTCATCCAGAGTGATCATGGGCCTCTTGGCTGCATCTCTGATCAGTCTTCTCCTTGTATGAGCTGAAAGTTTAGAGGGACGGCCAGGTCTTGGTAGATTTGCAGTGGTCTGATACTCCTTCCATTTCAATATTATCGCTTGCACAGTGCTCCTTGGGATGTTTAAAGCTTGGGAAATCTTTTTGTATCCAAATCCGGCTTTAAACTTCTTCACAACAGTATCTCGGACCTGCCTAGGTGTGTTCCTTGTTCTTCACGATGCTCTCTGCGCTTTTAACGGACCTCTGAGACTATCACAGTGCAGGTGCATTTATACGGAGACTTGATTACACACAGGTGGATTGTATTTATCATCATTAGTCATTTAGGTCAACATTGGATCATTCAGAGATCCTCACTGAACTTCTGGAGAGAGTTTGCTGCACTGAAAGTAAAGGGGCTGAATAATTTTGCACGCCCAATTTTTCAGTTTTTGATTTGTTAAAAAAGTTTGAAATATCCAATAAATGTCGTTCCACTTCATGATTGTGTCCCACTTGTTGTTGATTCTTCACAAAAAATACAGTTTTATATCTTTATGTTTGAAGCCTGAAATGTGGCAAAAGGTCGCAAAGTTCAAGGGGGCCGAATACTTTCGCAAGGCACTGTACTTCCCATGTATGGTGTCCCATATAAGACAGGAGTACACTGACGTGTTTGAAGAATACACAGCCCCCCCCCCCAACACCCAATTGATAGTACCAATTGATAGTACCTAATTGATAGTACCATGTACGGGTGATATTATTAAACTGTATTATTAGTAATTGTCCCTTCTGAGGTGTTGGCCAATGCCTGATGAGCATGGCAGCATAGACCAGTTCCATGCCCCTCTAATCCCAGATACTGGTCATGAAGGCGCCCGACTTCAGCTTCTACAGTATATCTGACCCAGCTCCTATATCACAGGGAGGAACGAGAGAGAGAAATACTGTCACCATACAGTCATGGAAGCCAACAGTAAATACACGGTTGAACATAGCCAATCACAGATCCCGATTCACAGCTAATTCACAAGGGAAATGTGCCAGCTTGCCACTGACTGGTTGGCATTATTCACTCCGCCAGGGGTAGTCCATTGGCAAAGTGGAAAGAGGCACCTTCTTAGAACATAAAAGACACACAGCATTGATTACATTTTCAATGGTGGTTCGATCAATTCCAGGAGAGATAGTATTTGGACCATTAACTAGATCAAATGTGATCAGTCTGATTCAAGTGTCCCCCATTACCGTGATGCAGGACTGGTGTCTGGCCACTGCCTCAGCCTTCTGTAACAGCTCCTGATATGGTTCCCATGATGCTGCTGAACAACAAATCCACCAGGTTTTGTATGCAGCCTGTGAATGAAATAAAATATCATCATTCAATAAACATATAGTGAGAAAAACTACTTTCTATAGTTTGGAAGTAATGTATATGCTAATAGAGGGACTGTAACTACAGAATAGATTCAGGCTGGTGATGTGGTTACTATGGAACTAGCTGTGTACATTGTTGAATGCTTGCTGATACCTTTTGCTATTTGCTGCTGGAGCCATAGCTATCTATATTTGTAATAGACAAGCACAATCCTTCATTTATTTTTGCCCTAGAAAATACACAATAAACCTTTATGAGAACAGGCATGTTGTTTTGGGTTAGCAGACGAAGCCACCGAATGCTAGCTGGTTAAGTTAACTAACCCGGATTAGCAAATTAGATAGCTATCAAAATCTTTGTCAAAGTTGAAATGAGTTGGCTAGGTAGTTAGCCAGTTCGAGTTCTAACATTATTGAAAGCAAGCTGCAAGCTAGCTAGCAAGCTAGTATCCAATGCCTGCCCTGTATTGACCCTAAATGCAAAAAAGGGATTCAGTTAGCGGTTGTTAGCAAGGTAGCTAGCTAATGTGGTCCTCTGATGCTACATAACATTACACATTAGCTTGATGTATTTAGTTACTTAGCAAATTGGCCAGTGTTACCTAGTGTTTATTTATTTATTTATTTATTTTAATTTCTACTGCTGATTCAAGTGTTAAATTAACTCTGTAACTGTTACATTAACACTTGTTTGTGTAAAAGAACCCCAGTGTTGGTGTAAATAACTAGTGATGGGAAAACAATGCTTTCCGATGGCTTTGGAGCTTTCACCAAATTGTGCCGGTTCACAATGGACATTAATGACATCTGCTGGTCAGCAATAAATAGCAGTGTTTGATTGTCAGCATTTTTGTTCTCCAATGTTTTCAGCAAAACTCCGTAGTGCCGCGGTAAGTCGTTGGCTATAGTAGTCAACAATTAGTTGGAATATCAGGATTGCATCTTACACCATGCATTCCTTTTTCGCCTTCAACAATTAAAAAAAAACTGTTAATCTATGGCATTATTTGGGATGCTTAAGACAAACGATTATGCTATAATAAATTAAATGAATTATTTGAACAACAATGTGCAGAAAGTGCGATTTCACATTAAACTATTTTCAAAATAGAACAAAAAGAACAAGAAACTGTACTATGAAACAAAGATAAATGATAAAGAAAAAAGCTTGGGTGCAACTTAAATGCAATTTTGGGCAAAAAGGCAAACTTGGCCCCTTCATTCATTAAATCAGATGGCTCATTCATCACAAAACCCACTGATATTGCCGACTACTTTAGTGAAACTTAGGCATGACATGCCAACAACCAGTGTATTCATGGTCGATAAGGGAAGTCAGGCTTCCACAAATATGTGACCAAAATAAATATACAGTACCAGTTAAAAGTTTGGACACACCTACTCATTCAAGGGTTTTTCTTTATTTTGACTTGTGGTTTTGAATTAATTCTCTGTACAGGCCAATGATTATGACAACAATTCTGATCTAACCATAAATGAATATGTTGTGCCACTGGCCTGAGACAATTAACGTTCAATATGTAGCCTAGTAGGCTCACGTTAGCTAGCTAAATAACTTAGCTGGTTCATTATTGCCCATGCGAAGAAGTTAGGTTAGCAAGCATTTTAGCTAGGTAGCCTATGACAAACTAAAAGTGTACTGTATGACAGTGTCATAGAGCGTTTTCCAACATGAAAGGGAGGAGGATGGCATTGGTGTTCAACTAGTCCACACGCACACACGCACTCACACACGACAGACAGAAATCAGTCCCATGGATAGCCACATGGTATTTAGCAACATTGATTGGACTAAATAGCTTTTGGTATCTTTAAGTTTGTTTTCAGTGTACTAAAGCATATATAGCCTTGTTGATTTAATGACGTTTAAATGTTTATGTTGAAATGGTGCTGGAGTAGCGGAGGCAGTGCTCCTGTTGTCTTTGTGCTGACTTGCGGTAACTATGTGGTTCTAAAAATCAGTAGTAGTTCAGTAAACTGTCAAAAACCTTAACTTGCTCGCTCATGCTGCAGGTTATTGAACTGTTTGTTACATGCAATATGTGACCCGTTTCAGGAAACTAGCCGTATGTCGCGGGTCACTACTTCACAGGAGAGCCGCTTGAACAAAATCTTTGGTTAGTTAGCTACCTGCAGATTCATGCTGGGTAGTAATGTCATGAGTTGTGATTATGGTTGATTGTTTACCTTGCTAGCTAGCTAACGTTAGCTGGCTGTCTTGCTAGCTAATGTGATGTGTATGACCTTATTATTCGTATCTCAGAGCTGTTTGCTTAGCTAGCTGTAGCCTAATGTTAGCTAGTTAACATTGAAGCTGGTTGGTTAGCTACCTGCAGATTCGTACAGGGTAGTAACTTCATGAGTTGGGATTATGCTTCATTATTTACCTAGCTAGCTAGCTAGCTACATGTCTAAACAAAATACTCCACTATGCAAGTAACCATTTCAGGTTTGTTTGTAAATTCTGTCTGGCCATCTACTCTCGTCTGAGTGTGCCAGAGAGCAAAGAATAACTGATGAATTTACGAACGCTCAACACCCGTTGTATATGGCCGGTGTCAGTAAATGTCAGCAAAACAAAATCGTAATTAAATTGTTGCCAGCAGCACAGTTACAGTCACCAATGCGCTAGATAATATGAAAACAGCCTAACCAGCTCTGCTAAGGCGAGTAAAATGGTCTGAGTGGGGTGTTCTCTCATTATGTGTCTGGAAGTAGCTAGCAAGTTAGCCAGTAAGCTTGGGTGCTTGACTGCCGTTGTGAGGTTAGAGCGTTCGCATCAACCCTACTCATCGGCCAGAGCGTCCAGTGTGCGCTCTGAATGCGAAACACTCTGAATTTATGAATGGACAATCTTACAGCACAGTTGCAGTCACCAACGCTCTGAATAACATAACAGCCCAACCAGCTCTGCTAGAGCGAGTAATGTTCAGTGAGCTGTTCTCTCTCTCACTTAGATGTCTGGAAGTAGCTAGCAAGTTAGCTTGGGTGCTGTTAGTATATTCGGATCAACCCTTAAAGAGATGGCTGGGGCTAAAGCATAAGAGGGTGTGACTGATGCTGAATGGGTGTAGACAAAGAAGGGCTCTCCAGTAGTAGTACCAAAACATTCAAAGGCTATTTTCTCAAAAGTGAATTTTCAAGTTGACTTTCAAAGCAAAATTCCTTTCCCATTGTTCCTCAACTGTAGTGTATGATCTACCATTTTGTAGCTCTGTAGCTCTTGAGCCAGTCGGTCACATATGGACTGAAATCATGTTCAACAAACAGTATTTAGCAAAGATGGGATATGCCTACATTCATTTAGTGTCTGTTGGCTATTTAACATATTAGGTTACAGCAGACTAACAGTTGAATTGGAGTTGACGACAATGTAATATATAAAATACTGTAAATGCACAACTTGAAGCAACCGAATATTTAGCCAAGGAGCACGTTCAGATTGGCCAGTGAGGGGTCAAGCCTCAACACACCTTCAACTTTATTCATCAAAACCCAGCCATTTAGCGCCACCACCAACTACTGCGCCCATAATTCCGGTTGTGAAAATAGCAAAACTATTTCAGACACACCCACAAAGCTATAGCGCTACCACCAGTGCTAAGATTTACAATTGCATTAGGTTTGTTAAAATAGAACCCACAGAGTTCAAATCACCTGCATCATATGTGGTTGTTTGCACTAAAAGCTCTCACAGTCTCACGTCAGAAATAGACGTTTCTCCATGTTTCTCAAATGTTTAATTTCGAAGTTGTTCCAAATGTAAAATCTCAAAGTGTTTAATGTTACATTTAGGCATTAACTCCAAATGTTTAAGGTTAGGTTAAGTTTAGGCATTATTTAGGTTAGAAATGAACTCTGAATGGTTAAGGTAAGGGTTAAGGTTTGGCATGGGCTTAAAACAGAAATATGAAAAACCAACTTTCGCCAGTAGTGGGTGTGGGTACAATCACTGGGGAAGACAAGCCAGGAAAAAAATGCCATATTACTAACTATGTGTTTTGATAATTGCTTTGTTTGCTCTGTAACCTGTCCGTTCATATGCCCTGCCACCGTGATATGGAGTCCACAAACCATACTGCATGTTACAAACACTTACATGACCTACAGCATGGTTCATTTACTAAACAACTATTCATTTAGAGCACCGGAGTGTTACCACAAGTCACAAAGAAAACAGGAGCTGCCTCCACTATTCCAGTGACATTTCAATGTCAGCGTTTCAACATCAAATCACCTATGCTTAGTCTAATACAGTGACAAATAAATATTCCAAAAACAATTTAGTCCAATCAACGTAAGTTAAATATTATGTAGCTGTCCATGGTACTGATTTCTCTTTGTGCGTGTGTGTCTGTGTACGCGTGCGTAAGTTAAAAAAAACACGTTGACTCACCCTACTTAAAGAGAAACTACCATCTTCCTCTCTTTCATGTTGCCGAAACGACCTGTAACTATGTCATACAGTATGCTTGCTCGCTAGCCTAACTTCCTTTCATAGGCAATGATTAGCCAGCTAGCTAATGGTTAGCAATGATCAGCCTACTACATCTAGCAGCATATTTAACTTCCATCCTCTCAGGCCAGAGGCACAATGTATAGGAATTTGGATAACAGCGATTCTGATCCAATCTCCATCCATGGCTAATTTAAAAAAGGGACAACTTTAGCTAGTCATCGGATGACAACACAACAATTCAATATGTTTTCTGTCAAATGACGTTTGGCTTGATGTCATGTGATTGGTGTGAACCCAAATCCAAACGGTCTTTCCTTGACATTTTTTTTGTTGGTGCGCGAGGACCATTCACAGTTGAGCTCACTCAATTTAGCTCAATGCTGATGGGCTATTATTGTGTTTATTTTTATCAAGGGAGGCCAAATGTTCACTGGCTTCCCTTTGCGTTTCTTGCTATGGGGCGGCAACAATATTATACTCTTTTTGACCAGACAGCATCAGATAGATACACATACAAAGACAGAGAGGCCCTGTTTCGCTTGCTCGGATGCTTCTTCCGGTGAGATACATTCAACCTCTTGTGAACTGAAGGAAAATGATCAAATGCTGAGAGACGAAAGATACATTATTTAGTGTATTTTTTTTGGGGGGGGTAACTTTTTGGGGAAGCCTGCCTTCTCTTGGCATCCATGAATACACACCACTGCCTATCGCTGGATTCAAACCTGCAACCTTTGGAATCAGATGCTAATGCCCATCTGCCATCCCCGTCCACAACATTTGATTTGATTTGATTTGGATCTCTTTTAGTCCCCATTTGGACTAATCTTCCAAGAGTCCTTAAACATTAAAATACCATTTATAATACAAACACACTTTCACATATAACACACTATTACAAACATACATAATATACGAACACAATGACCCAATAAATACTCAATCTAAAAAATATTGATTCTTCATCTACTATGGTCCCACAACATTTCTATATACTATATTTAAATTGTTTTAAAATAATGTTTACATTTATATATCGAAAGGTTTCTAGTTTGCTCAGTTAATTTATTCCATTTCTTTATTGCTCTCAATCGAAATGTTTTTTGCCTATTTCTCTTTTCTGTCTGGATAACGCCATAGATGGTGGACAATCTATTCTTAGTATTTACGGAATGTCTGTCTCTTACCAACTGAATAGCGTTGTATTAACATGGACACCTACTTGAACGTAACGGCCCTCACTGGTTTCCACGCCATCTCCCGACGTCCTCAGACACGGATGGATGTCCAATACTGACTTGTATCATAGGTGACCTGCTCGTGTTTGCAAATCTTGTGTCTGTCACCACAGCAGATCTCACCAGTCCTGATAGCAGCAAAGTTGTTAAAGTCACAAAGAAACTGCTGTTTTCTGGCACATAAACTGTTGCCATGATGCCGTTGTTGTGAGGTGTTGATTGACTTGGTACGAAATGTCAGGAAGGAAGGGACAAAGACTTATAGAGGAAGGTGAAAACAAAGCTACACACACGTCTACGTCCCAAATAACACCCTATTCCCTATGTAGTGCACTACTTTGGACCAGATCCCTTAATAGGGAACAGGGTGCCATTTGAAACGCAGACACCGTTGCTCATTAAGCAGGTAGAAATGTACTATGAGACACAGAGTTCTTAACCAGACCTACTACAGTGGTTTTCCTCTTTCGGATACAGAAAGTGAGTTTTAGTGCGAAAATGAACATAAATTATTTGGAACTGCTGAAGATGTTAGTGAAATGTCCTGCTTAATGCAACACACAACATACAACGCTAAAAGTCACCTCAGCTCTTCTTATTTTCCTTATTTACTGGTTTGTTAATTGTGGTCTCTACACGGGGCGGCAGGCAGCCTAGTGGTTAGATTGTTGGGCCGGTAACTGAAAGGTTGCTGGATTGAATCCCGGAGCTGACAAGGTACAAATCTGTCGTTCTGCCCCTGAACAAGGCACTGTTCCCCGGGTTGACCGCCATTGTAGATAAGAATTTGTTCTTAACTGACTTGCCTCGTTAAATTTAAAATACCCCTATCATTGAACTCCAAGACTGTAGTGTTAACTATGTTGTTGCTTCATCGGCTTCTTTTCAAACCCAATGAAATGTATTACCAAGATTTACACACAATAGGACTAAATACAGAGGGATTTTAAAGTCTTGTGCCTCCATAGAATGACATTATTATTACGTGAACTCCATGACATTTTGTTCACGCTATTTGCTCACTCAACCCTATTAGCTGACTGGGTAATGTAAACCCATTCACTGTGAATCCACATCTCCCCAAAAATCGCTTTTAATACATGTTAACACACCGTAGAGAAGTAATAGTCGAGGACAGCATTATCCAAATCTAACCTCATGAATAATGCAAATACACGTAGGACGCTTGCTCTGTCGTTGCCATGCTAAAAGGTCCTTTTGAACGGCGAACTCTCTCCGCTCCTACAGATGAATCTAGAACGCATTTGAATGAGCATGGATGTAAATCATGTAAATATTCTGTCTCTTTCTGTCGTTGTGCAGAAGAAAAAAAAAGGAAAAAAGGTAAAGTCGGAACGAACAAACGGGTCATTTGAAAATCACGGATACCTGATGACATGCTGTTATGGCTTTTAAATTGCTTAAGTAAACACACCTTATGGAGGCTAGAATTAATTCACGGATATAGCAATTATTCCCCGAGGCATATCCTGCTTCCGCTCTACAGTCATAATAATCGTTAATGGACCCCTGCATTTGTCAGATGCAAATGAGTAATCTGTTCATGACAGCACGTGTCTTTCTGTTAGCGTGGTGTTTGTGTGTTCATGTGTTCAACTACACAATAAGGTCCACAGGTCTCTTAAAACATGTGAATTTACAGGTTTCACATGATCACCATATCTATATAGGATAAAGGGTTGTAAGGGTGGATGGTTTGAGCTGTCTGGCTGGTATTGGTGAGCAAGGAGTGTCAGGAAGCAGAAGATCCAGTGCAAGGTTTTTATTTTAAGGCTCTTGGAGCAGGTGCAGGTATTTACAAAATATACAAATCATCCAACAAGATGCGAGTCAAATGAATATAAAGACGGAAGATCAGTCTGACTAGCCCCTCGGGCTTAGAACAAGCCTAACACCTGCAGACACAGGCGGCCATTTTCCTTTCCCATAAATCTCTACACCTGAGCATTTATAACGTGACAGAGAACAAGTGACAGGAAACAGGAAACACTTTTAATTGAAAGCACTTTGTCAAACGAAGCCAATTAACACTTAACAAAGTAAACAACTCTACAATAACAGTTGAAATACTGTAACATGTACGATACAGAAATATATATGATACTTTAAAAGAGCTGGACTAGAGCAAAAACTCTTTACCCTCAATTAGTAATGGAGTGTCCCTTCTTAATGAGCAGACCACGGTCAACCTGTGTGCTTGGTGTCCAAGCCCCTCCGCATGCTACAAGACAGATCACACACACAAACCTTTTTAAGTACTGCTTTAGACTAGCAACATAACTAACAACGTTATCTGAGTCATTGCTTATGTCCTCTGTCATTTATATTCACTGTTTTAGAAAGGATTTAAAATGCATCAAACACAGGTAACACACTCAACCAAAATGAATCATTTGTGAGGTGACCAAGCAATTATATCCGCATGTATACTGTGAAAGGGGACTGAGTGAGGAAGCCGGGTTAGAATTCTCAGAAGGGATATTTAGGATGGGATAGATATGTGGTATATACATTAGAAAGATATTACTATTACATCCATACCTTAATGCATTTAAGCTGTGGTACGGTGTGTCAAAGGGTGGAGATTGGCTGTTGTCCATAAGGTTCTCCATATGGACCTCTCTCTGTATTTGTGTGTGTGTATATGTGTGTGTGTGTGTGTGTGTGCTTGCTCTCGTGTGACAAAAAGGAGGTCAGCCTCCTCATCCATCCTTTCACCTGCACATTCTGACAGATGGACAGAGAGAGAAAGGGGATCAAGAGAGAAGGAGAGAGAGAAAGAAGGAGGGGGGGGGGGCTTTAGCACTAATTGCCCTTTACTGCTTTGTGTGGCGCTCTGGTCCTCAGGTTCACTCTAATTAGTGGGCTCCGAGTGTGATCTCCGGGCATCTGGCCACTGCCTCCACCATTGCAGCGCCAAACAACACCAGGGTTGGGGAGACAATGATAGCCACTTATCCCCTTTATTCACAAAGAGGGAGCCTTAGCGGGTAATCATTAACGTGGATGATGGACGGAGGAAAGGAGGGAGGGAGGGATGGATGGGTGGAGGGAGGTGGCAGTGTCTGACGGAGCAGTCTAGAATGGTGGGGTCTGTGTGGGGGAATGCCAGGCAGGGTTTGGGCCTAGGAATGGTAAAGGGGACAGTTGCTGTAGGCAGTATTAGTGAGGAGAGAGCACGGGGAGTCGTGTGTGTGTGTGTTAGGGGTTCAGTATGGTCTGAAACCCCAGATGAAAGAGACTGCTGTTGTGAATTAGCATGCACTATCGTCCAGGCATCATGGTGCGTTCAATTGCTCTGTATGTATGGTGTGGATTTTTAAATGTATTTACACATGCAAAGGCTTCTGAATTGCGGGAGGGACTAAGGAACCATGTACAGAATGTGTCTGGGATAAGTTAAGAAACCTTAGTAAAACCTTGTGACCTTGAATGGGGAAGTAAACTCAATGTACCTCCGAGCGAGCGCACAAAACATGGCCACCAAGAATCCACACGGGTGTCACCCACATTTCTCAGGACAAAGACACTATAGAGGGAAAATATTTTCTCTGAAAACAGTAAAAAAAACTCTCTCCTTTTCTGTCTCTCATCACTCTCTCTATCCTTCCTCACCCTCTCTTTTTCTCTCCTCTCTCTCTCATTGCTCAGGGCTCATCGTTCGGCAGGCAGGCAGGCTGAGAGCGATAATCTTTTTCTTCTTATTTTAACCATGATCAAGGCCCTGTGTTTGCTTATGTAATACACAGGCAAATGTTAATCTGGTTTAAAGGTGCCCTCCATCCTGGCCCGTCTCTGATAACAAAATTAAAGTAGTGGCACTGTCATGGCGGCAAGCCTGGCAGTGATTAACAGGCAGGGCTATGCCAGCTGAGGATAGGGAAACACTTTCAAATGAAATATACACTCACGCACACACACACACACACACACACACACACACACACACACACACACACACACACACACACACACACACACACACACACACACACACACACACACACACACACAACCTTCATATTTTAGGAACATTTTCTGAACCACCACGTTTCCTCCCCAACACAAGCCATATCCGCTTCCCACCAACACCAATGGAAGACAAACAATGTATCAGGCCAATGTTGTTTACTATGCGGTTGTTTGTTCATGGTCCTGCTGCGACAACAGAGGGTACAAGGTGGTTAATCAATAAATGAGCAGAGGGGTCTCTGTGTGTGTGTGTGTGTGTGTGTGTGTGTGTGTGTGTGTGTGTGTGTGTGAGGGAAAGAGAGGGAAAGAGATAACAGTCACTGGAGATGAGAACCGTTGACCTCCTATGATAGATTGGCATTAAGAGAGTGAGAAAGAGAGCGAGAGAGGATAAAAAAACAGCCCGTTTTAGAGTCAGCAAGGTCATCATAGTGACCCGGGTTGCGTTCCAAATGACACCCAATGAGCCCTGATCAAAAATAGTTCACTATATATTGAATAGGGTGCCATTTGAGATGCAAACCAGGAAGTAGGGATAGACATGGCGACAGTCGCCCAAGGAGCATACAAGGGCTTATTTGATGAATGAGTCACTGAATCATCTCCGAGTCAAAACTGTAAAACACAGCAACAGTCAGGCAGGCACTATGGCCTGGAGCACCTGAGGCCTGCAGGTTGGATCCCTTCTGACATGACACACCTGTTGGAGCAGGTGAGCCCTGCAGGTGAAACTGTACCTGCTTGGACTGCCACCAGCATCCTATGACCGTAGGGTTGAAGGGTTGAAGGGAACCAGCTGTTTCTGTATGAATGTGCCCAAATATGTGTCACACCCAAGATCCCATAGATCAGTGATGGGCAACTTTGATGGAGTTGTGGGCCACAAAACGCCGAAACTCATTATAAGGGGCAGTACTGGCTTGTGGGTCTGTGTAACTCATTTCATGTAATTCTACTCATTTTGACATAGGGCAGAGAGAAAATATGGCAGTTTTACAGCTAATTTCCTGCTATTCTACACATTTTGCCATAGGGTGGAGGCAAATGTTTGCAGTTTTCAATATGATAACTGATGATCAATGGGCCACAACCCTGGTTGGTAATTCACCCATGCTTACTACAAGTTGAGATAGCTGGCCGCCTAGACTAATGTACCAATCAACAACTAAAAAAGCTCACATGGGCTAATTGAGTGACTGCTGATGCACAACCAAATTTCGAAATTGCCCCTTGTGTATTCTATTATTCGAACTCTCAGCAGTAAGCTGAGACCCTGACTGAGTCCAACCCCCCCCCTCCACCACCACTAAAATAATAGGATTCGCAGGTCTACAAAAGGTCCCCAGTTGCCCCTCCCTGCCATACATAGATAACAGCCATGGTGGATTTGATTAAGTAAATATATCTCAGTGATAATCTGCTGCCATCAAGATAGCGTAACGGGTATGACATATTGATTGATAGAATGCTCGATTTTGATCTGTGGTCGTTGAGTTGTACAACTGGCTAGAAAAATGTCTCTGGCCTTCAACCAGTAAGTAGTAAAGTCTTCACTAATCTAACGATACCGAACATCTCACTGATTACATGATAATACTATGCTATATCTGCCATTTAGAAAACACTTTTATCCGAAGGGATTTCAGTCACACGTGCATAACGTTCCGTTTTTTTTAATCAAGTTTCTACAACCGCTAACTCTACTCTCTCCAAGATACGGCCAAGTGTTGGTTGGTTGCGAGAATGTTGGCTGTTGATGGATATCATGATTAAGACGGGCTAATCTTCCATTCCAATCACACTCACAGTAGGACGTGTTTTATATTTCTATACTTAAGGTGACCTGTTCACTTTCTTCCTGCATGTTCAGTTCCAGCAGATCATTGGCAAATCAGAGGAGATGTACTGTATGTATGCAAGCAGCCCAGATTGGATTGCATGGCTTCTTAAACGAAAGCAAGTCATTTCATGGCTAATGCGCTTAATTTGAGAAAATAATTCAAGATTATCACAGTTGTTACTTGCCATATAATTTATACAGTGGGGTTGCCACTTTTAAGCAGGATTTCTTTTAAAAATGTTTTGCTGTTCATCAAATTTACCCAATGTAAAATTAGAAAGCAGATAAATATTTGTCTGTTTCAACGTTGGACTACAAAGCGGGTTACTTTTTTTTTGTGCCTTTTTTTGGAATGTGTCCAAGTGACAAGTTGTATGGCACTTTACTTTGACCAAATGTTCTTTGTAGTTACTAAAACAGAGCATTTACACTCTTTCAAATTGAGATAGTTCTGATTATACTTCATCCGAGAACCAAAAAACATCTAAACTTAACTCAAGTTATTTCCCCCAAAGCTATCTACATGAGCAACAAAACACGCCGACCGACGTGCATAACAGCAATTTGATTGCAAGCAATGTACGATTAAGCGAGCGCACGTAACACAAAGTGCATAGACTTCAATTGTTAAATAAATAAATAAATAGTTATGTATATAATTAAATAATGAATAAATAAATCAGGACTATAAAAGCTGATTGATGTCCAGGAAGGGCTCGTCTCTAATGGAAGCTGGTTGACAGTGATTGCGAAGGCCCATTTAACAGCTGATGTTTTGTTATGATTGGACATGTCACTCTTCTTCTGCTGATTAAAAAGGGAACAGAAAAAGCTCAAATGCACCCCTGCCTGTGTCCTCTCCTTTATGTTCCCTTTTTTCTTTTTTCTTCTTTCTCTCAGGCAAAAGCGATGGGTGCATATTATTTCGTCAGTTAGAACGTACGTGTGACATTCAGGGGGTTGCGACGACACAGACTGCCCTTTCCTTTCTCGCTTGGAAAAGAAAGTCACTTCTCTTCCAAGAAGTTAGTCACTAAATAGATGTTTGTGGTCTCCAGTGGGATACAAGTCAGTGGATTTGAAATGGTTTCTTCAGTGTCACTCTACTTAGAAATACTTGCAAACTGGAGTACGGAAGTACTCATCTCTCTCTCTGTGCTATGTACTTGAGGACATCAGTAATTTGAGGTGTTATCTTCCTATGAAGTAAGACATTGTGTATTGTGACTTTACACCTCCGAAGTTGGAAAAGTAACAACAAGCCAGCCATATTTCACATCCTGACATACTTAACCAATTTTTGATTGAAGAAAATACAACACATACGATTGCACCGTTTGCTAACAAAATTTGGAAGACATTATAGCTAACTTCAGAGTAAGCATCGTTCTGCATAGCTGTGTGTCTTTCCTTAGCATGGGAAGAACCCAACAGGGATTTGAGACAAAGCTTCCACTGTAGTTACCGTCCCCACAGAGCCTCTGCCAAGTGGTGCCTGCCGGTGGACGCTCTGTGTCGGCAGACAAACACCAGCGAGCGACTCCTCCACTACCTGCCATATGGGTGGACAGTGAGACGACAGAAACACATCAGGTTCTCTCTTTGTTCTCCCCACCTCTAACCCTCTCACAGGCTGCCGAAATGGGCTGGCTAAAGTCCCAGAAAACAAAGTTAGTGGATTTAGCGCTAGCTTGAAGTTTTAGCGGCGCCTTCTTCGTTGACCTTTGGGTTCAGATCCTCTGTTGAGAAATATTGTAGGGAGCGCTAATGCTAAGGAAGTGTAGACGGGCGCTAACAGATGGAGGCCTGGAGGGGTCAGTTTCTCTGGAACGGCTAATAGTGTAGAGTACAGTATGGAATACACACTGTGTTACATTCAGGCTTTAGAGACTTCCATGGTGAATTAATTGATTTCACCAGACTGCTACTGTTAAAGTTCAATATGTACCAACACATGGTCAAACTATTCAAAGTTTGACAGGATGTGAGTGTTTAACATAATTTAAGTTTTAAAAAGCATTAACATACTGTACTACCCTACAAAGGCAAAACACAGTAACTACACTTTTGGTAAGAATTTAATTAACACTGAAATTAGGCTTTGTAGTATGTCTTTTATCTTGTCACAAAGTGTCCTGGTTCAATTATGTTCAGTTTCAGAGAAAATGGAGTGTGAAATCTAAAGTAACTACAAAATAAAAAGTAAAAACCAAGGCAAACAGCAGTAACTGGGGTGGCAGTTAGCCTAGTGGTTAGAGCATTGGGCCAGTAACCAAAAGGTTGCTAGATTGAATCGTCGAGATGACAAGGAAAAATCTGTCGTTCTGCTTCTGAACAAGGCCCGCACACTGTTCCTAGGCCATCATTGTAAATAAGAATTTGTTCTTAGCTGACTTGCCTAGTTATATAAAATAAACTGAAGTTATTGCATTTGTTTTTACTGCAACTAAGCAAACAGCTATATTTCTTGTGGGTAGAGAAGTGATAGTTCACTGATCTTATTATGAAGTATTTTTTTAAATGCATATCAACCATGACCACTGATTTGACCTATGACCCCTAAGTCAAATAAATGACCATACAACGTCAAACAGAAAAAACAACAAGAGAGTTAACACATTTAGATTGTAGATACTGCACAAAGTCAAACATTATTTATTTTTTTATAAACATTCTGCATGATGAACTAGTCTTTACCTTATGGTGAGAAAATGCTTGAGGATTACAAAAATGAAAACATTTAGAACATGAAAATATAATTATAAATACAAGGATCGGACCCTTTTTCAAAATTTTCCTAAAATGACATACCCAAATCTAACTGCCTGTAGCTCAGGCCCTGAAGCAAGGATATGCATATTCTTGGTACCAATTGAAAGGAAACACTTTGAAGTTTGTGGAAATTTGAAAGGAATGTAGGAGAACATAACACAATAGAGCTGGTAAAAGACAATACAAAGAAAAAAACAACATGTTTTTGTTGTTGTACTGTCATCTTTGAAATGCAAGAGAAAGACCATCATGTATTATTCCAGCCCAGTTGCAATTTAGATTATGGCCACTAGGTGGCAGCACTGTATGTGCAAATTTAACTATATAAAACAATTACATACAGTTTAAAAGTAGTTAGAACTCGCAAACTGTTTCCATCAAACAGAAAAACAACAAGAAAGTTGGATAAACACATTTAGATTGTAGATATGGCACTTTTCCTTTGCATTACCCATATAGTTGTTTAAGGTCATACAAAGACAAAGTGCTGTATCGGCATTTTCGGAGTCATAGGTCAAATGAGTGGTCATGGTTGATATACATCAAAATTACTTCATAATAAGATGATACATCAGTGAATTATACTTTTCTACGTACAACATATTTGACCGTTTCACTGTTGGCATAGTTACTGTGCATTTCCTTGTAGTTCTCAAAAGTTTAATAGCAAAGCAGTGAATCAACATTCTTCCTCAAGTGAATAACCAAGAAAGGTTGAATCATTTCGTTGTAGCCTATGGTCAACATCGGAAGAAGGACTGAATTTAGCAAACAAAATAAATTCTTATTTTGCACACATTTGTCTACTTTTGTCAAGGCCAGAAGAGTAATGGACCACTGGAACTCAGAAATGATGACACCCACCCTCCTTGTATCTCTATTGTGGACATGACACCTGGGCTCTGTTCAAAGTAAGTGCACTATATAGGGAATAAGGTGCCATTTTGGAGGCATCCGTAGTGTGGTAATAATTCCCTTGCAGATACACTCTTTATAAAAAAGGGGTCCAGTCCCCATAGGGAAACCTTTGTGTTTCCAGGTGAAACCCTTTTTGGATTCAGGTAGAACCCTCTGTGGAAAGGGTTCCATGTAGGGTTCTTCAAAGAGTTATCCTATGGGGACAGCTGAAGAACCCTTTAGCACCCCCCCCAAGAGTGTAGAGAGAGAACTGGCAATCTAAAGGCGATTAACAACTCGCTAATTCAAGATCAATGGGGCGTCTGTTTAACGTGATTTGTTTAAGGGATTTACCGAGCCGTCCATAAACCATCGCACTGAGCAATGTCACCGCAGAGAGATGGGGTTTACATATCATACCTCCTTCCAACCTCGACACCCGCCCCTGTTTTTTCTCTTCCTCTCTTAAGGCGCTATCTTAAACGGGAAGACCGGACCTAATGTACTTTTTGTATTTTTCTTGCCACAATTGAAAGCAGAACAGGTCTATAAACTGTCCTATAGTGGCCTCTTGGTAAAGGTAAGATCAGGTCATCCCAAGCCACTGCATAGTGACACAGAGAGCAGTCTTTCTGTCTGTCCTGTCACTATAAAGACATCATTTATGGTATAGAAGGATGAAAAAAAGACTCTGTAATTCACTGCCTGGCGCTGCCTGTTAGACTGGGCCAACTAATAAATACACCAGAGTTTGGTAAATGGACCCTGGTCAAAAGTAGTGGACTATATAGAGAATAGGGTATTGTTTAGGACACACTCAATGTCTTTCTGGCACACGTTCAGGCGTTTTAATGTACTGTTATAATCAGGCAACGACGGGCGCTAAAGGGCTTATGCAAGATACATTTCCCCACGTTTCAGGGATTTGTGAGGGGGCAGTAAGCCACAGACAGAGCCCCCCCATCTCTCCTTATTATTCCCATTCTTATTCCCCGTATCAAAATCTCAAGGCCCCCCCCAGTATTCATCCCTCATCCCATCCCATGTTCACCACCAGCCACCGGCGGCCCAGTTACATTTCACTTCTGTCTCCCCTCTTCTTTTCCTGAAATAAAAAGACAAATGCCACACGTTGGGGGCAATAAGAGAGGCTTTGATGGGAAATGATGTGCAAGTCCCCCATTTTACCGGCTTTATCCCGTTATAAAAACCTTTGTGCTGTACCGGGCGACTGGCGGGCGGGGTGGTGAGCGGGCGAGGTGTGAGTTCATGCGGAGCAGGCAGAAACAGAGAATAAAGGCACGCAGAGCCTGAGCCTGAGCCAGGCAGAAGTTGGGTGTTAATACAGAGATTGGCCGGAGATTATACCAGGTTCTGGAAGATTCAGTCACAAGATTTAACTCTCGGCTTTTCTCCGCCGGTAACCATGCCAACCTCACTGGGAAGCTATTAAACGGCTCTGCATCTCAAAATAGGAGAATTTTCAAAAAGCCAAAATGATGGCAGTCTACCCTATATCAGTCCCACACCTGGATTAGACACTCATCAGTCAGGGAACACGGGATGCTTACTGGACAAAGTACTTCTCAGAGGAGAGGATTTTGACGCGGAGACTCCTTTTCATACATATTGTTTCCCCCCTAACTTTTATTTAATTAACTTTTGATAGTAGTTTGATATGAAAATGGTCTGAAAAACAAGTATCGAGAATAACTTTTACTGTTCTAAGTTCAATTGAAATAACCCTCATATATAAACAGCCACGTCAGTTAACATGATTTTAATTTTTTTTTGGGGTATTCAAAAGACAAATGCAAACCGCTAAAGTGAGCGCCACTGAATAACTCTCCAACAATACATTTACAATGGAAAGCAATGAGAGATTATACAAAGAGAAGTTCATGCCTTTGACATACGACAAAACCTCTCTCTCTCTCTCTCTCTCTCTCACACCATCCATCTCCTGGCTCCCTGAGAAAAAAAGGGAATCCACACTCCAACCTGAAAAGAATCCTAACCCATCTCTCTCTCCTCCGCTACTCCTTTCACTTCCACCACATTGGAAACGACAAAACAAAAACACAAACTAAATGGTGGTGGAGGTGGCTTGCTGAGGTTTTCTCTTACACCCGGACCAGTGTTTAGCTGACAAGAGGCCTGAGCCTTCTCATCTCTTCCTTTCTATCCCCTGATCAAAAAGCAAGGCAACAGATGTCAGCCTTTAGAATTCCCCCTTGGAACGTGACCTCTGGGGGTCAAGGCCCTATACATCCCCCCTGGTCCCCCAGGGCCCCATGCTGGGCCGAGGCTGGGCGGAGGGAGGGTTAGCATGGATAGGAGGGAGGGTAACCCTGGGTAGGAGGGCCAGAACAGCCAACCATCCAAGGGACCAAGGCTTTATCCTTTCTCAGGATGTTTTCTCCCACCCAGCTCATCCTTGTGCCACAGTTAGTTATATCTTACATCTCCCCTGTCCTGAGACAGAGAGCTGGAGAGGGAGAGGGAGAGGAGTAGAGAGAGATTTCCATCTCTTAAACAACCCCATTCCCCACATCCTTGATTATTGTTGTTACTGATTGTCCTGTTTGTGACAATATTGACTATCATTATTGTTAACTATGTTGTTATTGATATTGTTATTGAATAATTGCCAATGTACCCTTTGGCAATGTGTACATTGGTATATCAAGCCAATAAAGCAATTGAAATTGGAATTGAGAGGGAGAGAGCGAGGGAAAGACAAAGAGAGAGAGAAAGAGAGAGAAACAGTAAGTGTACGGAGGGAGTGAGGGAGGCAGGGGAAAGTGGAGAGGTGGTGGTAGTGTGACGAGCATGGCTAAAGCAGTTCTCTCGCTCCCTGGGAACAGAAACATCAATAGAGTGGGGGTATTAGCAAAACTGAGGCATAGGTTAGGCAGGAATTAATGAACTTTCAGTCTGATTCCTTCTCCCTGTATTGACAAGATGAAGTTGGAAAGCCTCTCCGGTTCTGAGTGGAGGAGGAGGAGAGGAAAAGGCGAGGGGAAAGAGGAGGAGGAGAGGGGAAAGGGAGAGGAGGAGGAGGGGGTGACTCTGGAGGAAGAGTGGAGAGTTTCCTGAAATGAAAAAGGGAGGTCTTATCTCTGAGACAGGTTGTAAGACCAGCAGCCGAACAAGGCAGCTGCGGATACACACACACGCACACACAAAATAAATCTGTAAGTGAGAGAGCATTGACCCCAGTGTTCAGAACACTTGCCTGTGACCAGAGCTACACTGAAACACCTGGACTCAGGTCAGATAAAAACACAGGAAGAAACATCCTTATTGAGGGAGAGAGAGGCCGTAAGAAGGGAGGGAAGAGTAGAGGGAGAGAGGTAGAAAGGGAGTTAGAAGCGAGGCCTTTCTCTTTTAAAGACAAACACAGTTTTGATGTGTAGTGTGGGTGTCTGTGTGTTTGTGTGTCTGTGTGTTTGCTTGTGTATGTGAGTCTCCGTGCCTGTTTATGTGTGTGCCAAACCGGGTTCGGATTCATTTGTGAGTTGTGTCTCTGCCAAAACTCGTAAGAGCGTTGACTTCATGGGGCTCTTTTGATATATGGTTGTTTTAAGAGTTAATCCTTTATGTTACTGCTGCTCTAAATAGCAATGAAGATCAGACAGTAGTCTGCAGTGGGAAATAACAGCTTCAATCTTAACGACAGAACAACATTTTGATCAATGTAATCTACCTGCCTTCCAAAGTAGAAACTACATTAAAAGATCCAATGTTTGTCTGTTGATATCATAATCACTCACTGAACTTTGAACCCGAGTCTGTTTTTCTATTTGGCTAATTTTACTGTGTTTCTGACAAAACCTACATGATTGTAATGAGACAGTGAGCGTGTCATCCCACCCAACTTCAAAGCCAGTTCCCTCTCAATCTTTTTGTATATTGAATGCCTGGAAAAATAAAAATAAAGTATTTCTTTTTATGCTAGCCAGGAGAAAATAAATTCCCTGACCTCTTAGTTTTTTTGCAATTGTTCAAGCACAATTTTGAAAACAGGGCCCGGCTCGTCAAAACACGGACACACAATTAGCACAACCCGACACCAAAGTAGCACAACACTTCAGATCATTTGCAAAATGGAACGCTTTTGTCAAAACTATACACGACTTCAGAAAAATAATATTTTGTTACCATACGAAACACACATTTCATATGACTTCAATCTTTTTGAAACCAGTTACACACTGCTGTTGCTAACCTAAAACACTTTCAGCAAGTCTAATGGTCAGGGATTAGAGTACTGTAAATGAAGTACAACTATACAAACACTACACAAGACCAATGCTGCAGACTGAGGAAAATATCCTTTATTTCTCTCCATATACCCAAATCAGTCAACATGTAAACATGAAGAATCACAACAAAACATGTCCCAGTTTTCATGCTACTACAGCAGTGTGCATAACACTGTTAGCTCAGCAAACAGACAAACGTTAAATACTGTATCCAGTACACGTTACAATCACAGTAAATAACAACAAACATAAAAAATAATCTGAAATAAACTGACAATATTGTACAGAAAATACCTCAGTAAACATACTATACATTATCTCTTCTCCTAGCTGGATCTGGCCAGAGAATTTCATCAACATCACAAGTAATATCATCATTAGCAAGACAACGTGGGAAGAACCGTCTTGAATGTGGAATCCATCCTTGAACAGCTGCGGCGTCGACTTGGTCACAGGCGTCCTCCATGGCCTGAATGAGGGGTACCTGAGCCTGGAGCTGGAGATCGTAAACCTTCCACCGCCATGCAGAGAAAAACTCTTCGATAGGGTTTAGAAATGGAGAGTACGGTGGAAGGTATAGTACTGCCAACTGTGGATGGTGTTGAAACCAGTTCTGGACCAAAGCAGAGCGGTGGAATGACACGTTGTCCCAGATGACCGTGTATTGCATCTGGTGCATTTCATTACCTGCTGTGACGACGTGGTGCAATCGGTCCAAAAATGCGAGAATGTGAGGTGTGTTGTAAAGGGCCCATTTTGGCATGACGGAGGACAACCCCATGCTGTGAAATGGCAGCGCAAAGGGTGATGTTACCCCCACGTTGCCCTGGGACATTGATTATAGCCCTGTGGCCAATGATACTTCTGCCTCACCTTGCTTTTGTGAGGTTGAACCCTGCCTCATCAATATATATGAATTCATGCAGGATTTCCTCAGCATCCATCCGCAAAACTCCCTGAAATACAGTGAAAGACAAGATTGTGTAGTTCAGGATAGAACTAGTATACAGTCAATGTAAAGAAGTCATGTGTGCAGTATGCAACATCACAGTGCTAAAGTGAACAATTACAAACCTCCACATACTCAAGCCGCAGCCGTTTGACCCTCTCTGAATTCCGCTCAAAAGGCACTCGATAAAGTTGTTTCATTTGAACCTGATGTCTTTTCAGGATGCGTGCCAGTGTTGACTGAGAGACCTGATGGACATTATTGAAAATGGCATGGTCACCGATAATGTTGGCTTGTAGTTCTCTGAGCCTGATGGACATTATTGAAAATGGCACGGTCACCGATAATGTTGGCTTGTAGTTCTCTGAGCCTGATAGCATTATTGGCCAAAACCATGTTTATTATCTCTCTCTCTTGTTCTTGCGTGAATATGGGCCCCCTTCCTCCTTGTCGTTCCCGACCCTCAATCCTATGTAGAGAATAACACATGTAACTTACTGTACAATGTCACAGGAAGGGGTATCACAAGTGCTGATATGGTGCAGACATGCATTACTGTAACTGTAGACATATCTTCTTTTACCTGTTTTCCTGTCGAAAAGTCCTTATGCCAGATGCCGCTGTATATCTGCTAAGATTTGGCTGAACTCTCAGTTCAGCCTCCCTCAGCGTCAATCCGTGGTTCACAACACGGTCCACTAGTGTTGCACGAATGTAATTTGATAAGTTTGGTCCTCTTCTTCTTTGTGCACGTTCTCCTCCTGCTTCAGGTCTTGCTCTGGCTCTGGCTCTGGCTCTGCCTCTGCCTCTGCCTCTGCCTCCTTTACCTCCTCCTTTACCTCCTCCTTTACCTCCTCCTTCTCCTCCTCTGTGTACTCCTCCTCTCACCCTCACTCTTCTTCTGACTCCTTCCATTTTGTTTGAAGGCAGGTGAACATACCTGCTGCATTTTTATAGTGCTTAAATCTGATTGGTGTGTCTACAATTTAGCAATCATGTGTTTGTGCACCTGATGGCTGTGTTTAACAGATTGGCATATTGGCATAGGTGTGGTAATTTGACAGTCAGTGCTTTGGAATTGCAAGGAAGTGACATCATGATTTAAACTTCTGTGTCTGATGTATACAAGTGTGTTTAGTGTTTTGCAAATCACTGTGTGTAATGTTTTGCAAATAGTGTGAAGCTGACAATGTGCTTACAGTTCTTGTGTTTTGCTCCTTGAGTGTAAGGTTTTGCTAATTGTGGGAATAGTTACATTTTAGTGTGTAAGCAATCGTAAAAAACTGTAATTAAGAGGAATCTTCAGAGTCGCATGGAAATGCTTCACATGTCTTGTGTGATCCTTCGCCCACTGCCAAATATTAAGACTTTTGAATGAATAAATTAGTGAGTGGATTGAGGCTGCAGCTAAATCCTGCCTTTGTGATTAAGGAGGAGACTCCATCAGATTCCTGCATTGCTCTTTGTAAAGGAAAACGTGTTGCAAAAATCCCAAAATGGCTTTCTTTTTGGAGCACCCCTCCCAACACACACACACAAAATGCAGGCATGGGCACACATGCATACAGTGATGTAAATACACACACACACACACGCACGCACACACACACACACACACACACACACACACACACACGCAAACGCACGCACACATTGTCCTACCCCCTGCCATCACATACACACATATTCATGCTTCCTCAAATCTCTTACCACCCCACCCCAACTACAAACCCCTCTCTTAATTCAACACAATGGGACCCATCTAGTTGAACTAAACACATCCATCCATCCCAGACCATTTTGGCTCTTGTGTCAATCTCCCCCTGACTGCATTATACTCCCCAGATTAACCCCTCTTCTATTAAAGGAGAAATAAAGAAGAAAAAAAGAATAAAGGTATTCACATATACAGTCTCTTTTATCAGTTTATGGCTGATGAGAATTTTTAACGAGTCTCTCTCTCTCCCTCTCGTTCTCTGTCTCATAATGGGTTTAAAGTCTTTGTTTTCCAGTGATGGCTTCATTTTAATTAGACCCATTGGAAGGCTCTAAATTCTGCTTTTGTAATCTCAAACATATCTGGTCTCCTTGATGAGATTGTCTGTTTAATAGGTGGTAATATTTCAATTGCCAAAACGTGATTATGCTCTTTGTTGGTATCGCCGTCTGTGCTCTGTGCCTTAGGAGTCACACGCGGAATCTCTGAAATTAGGTTGTTATGGAAATGGCTCAATATCTACGTTGCCGCAATGATTAAATAACATACTTAAAAAAAAAAAACAGAGATTTGTAAATGTTTTCAACATTGTCATGATTGTTGCGCTCATGTCATCTGGAGCATAAGATAGTATAGTAGAATAGTATGTATCAAATTGAAAAGATATTTAAACGAATTAAACAAAACATCCCATATCTACAATATTTCAGATTAGTAGTTTCAGCACAAGTGTTTAAAGTCTGGGTGTGCTTTTGTGTTTAATATGAAAAAAATGTATTTTTGTGTCAGTGTAAATGTGTGTGGGTGAACTGTTTTATATGAGGTTTACTATTAGTTACAGCATAGTATCTCTCTAGAGAATACCCAGCTAGCACATTTGGTTCCTTTTTCATTTTTTTGGTTTCCTATTCCCGTTCCCTGGACAGTAAAAACAGTTTTTGAAATATTTGAGAATTTTGCCTGTTCTAGGTACGTACATTTTTTAGGTTGCAGGGAGGTTCTGAGAATGTTTTACTATGGTTCCCTGAAAGTTTTCCTGGAAGGTTTTATTAATGTTCGGAGAACAGGTTTCATTAAGACTTTTAATAACACTGCTAGCTCAGGTTATTAACTCCAAGTACAAATATGACACATGGAAATTCATTTATTCATAGCATTAATTATGCAAAACACATACTTTTTTTTGTATTGTGGCATGGCATTACTTAGATTCAATCCTATGATCTTCTGGTCTCTATTCATGGAAATAGTCCACTGCGCCACTAGGATGGAGCTAGCGTGCCATGTTGTTTTTTTAACTCATAAAAAGCTGTCCATTGTAGCCTATTCAAACAGACCCCATTTTAAAGGAAACAAGCACTCATTAAGATCAGGTTTGGCCACACTTAACAAGAGGCTAGAGAGAATTTTGTTGATGCTGAGAACGGAATGTGTATGTTTTTAAATAACATTATTAGACGGGTCTTTGACTGTTACTAATGTTTCCTTGTGTTTTTATTTACGGAACATTTTCTTAATGTTCAGAGAACATGAGGAAACAGGCCAGAAAACGTTATGCTGACATACTGAAATTCCCACAGAATAACATTCTCTGAATGTTCCAAGAACTTTACTGTAAATAACAGCCACTCCATGATACCAGCCACTCCATGATACCAGTCAGTATTCAATGTCCATCCATGTCTGAGAATGTCGGGAGATGACATGGAAACTGGCATACGCATCTGATTCCAAAGGTTGCAAGTTCAAATCCAGAGATATACGTTTATTAATTTTTAAAATGTAAAAATATATTTTGGTTTTAAGCCTACCCCAAACCTTAACACTTACCTTAACCATTCAGTATTAATGCCTAAACTGAGGAATTAGGAGTTATTGCCTGAATTTAACCCTGCCCTTAAAAACCTAATCTTAAACACTTCTAAATTGGACATTGGAACAACTTTGAAATGTGATGTTTGAGAAACATGGATGAACGTCTAATTCTGACGTGAGACTGTGAGAGCTGGCTGTTAAATAGAACCACGAGGAAACCTGCAGAAAATGTTACTCTGAAGTACAAGATCCCTACAGAAAAAGGTTGTGTCTTAACATTCTCTGAACATTCTGAGAACATGAGTTTACATAGAACCACGAGGAAACCTGTAGTAAATGTTATGCGGAAGGACTGAAATTCTCACCGAAGAAACATACGGTTCTCAGAACGTTATGTGCTGGAAGGGTATCCTGCACCATTCCCAGAATGTTGTGCGAAGAAACATACGGTTCTCAGAACGTTATGTGCTGGAAGGGTATCCTGCACCATTCCCAGAATGTTGTGGGAAGAAACATATGGTTCTCAGAACAATATGTGCTAGCTGGGTAGTCTCTCTCTTCACCCACAACTTGAGTGACAGGTGACATGGTGAAATTAACAAAACTGTTGAGCACTTCAGAAATTCAATTACTCATAGAGCGAGTAATAGAGACAAAGGGGTTGAGGGAGGGAGAGAGGGAGATAGAGAAAGAGTGAACACGGAAGAAATAAGTATAGTGTGTACCACACCTGGTGTGTCTAAACGGAGGGTTGCCATATAGAGGTGACTCCCCCCCACGTGTGTGTGTGTGTGTGTGTGTGTGTGTGTGTGTGTGTGTGTGTGTGTGTGTGTGTGTGTGTGCACTTCGGCAGACAAAAGTTAAAGTCGTCACGCAGAATGGAAGAGAGGAAAAGCAGGAGAGAAGGAAGGATAAAGATAAATGCCTTTGGTCATGAAAAGTCATCCCATCCCTCCATTTACCTCCCTCTCTTTCTCTCTCTCTCTTTCTCTCCCTCTCTTTTTCTCCCTCTCTCCCCCTCTCTCTGGCTCTCTCGCTCTCTCTCTCTCTTTCTCTCATTCCTTTTCTCCACTTGCAATTTTCGCCTGTCGCTTCCAAGCTAAGCCTTGCTGTAGCCGCACGAAGAGGCGATGCCTGCTAAATGCCAGCTTCCACCACCATTTGTCTTTTTTCCAAATGTCTTTTTATCTACCTTTTGTATAGAGGGTGTTTTGTGATGATGCAGAATTATTCAAATCCCTGCATCAGGGCTCTTTATGTGTGTGCATCCGGCAACCACGCCGCTGCAAATGAAACAATTAGGCACAGACTTGACTCCAACGCCCTCGGGAGTTAGTGGTGTGTGTGTATGTGTATGTGTCAGTGTGTGTTCATGCACACGTTTGTGTGTGTGTGTGTGTGTATGTGTGTATGTGTGTGTGTGTGTGTGTGTGTGTGTGTGTGTGTGTGTGTGGGGGGGCTTACACAGTTCCACCTTAAAGCTCCACTGTTCGTCCCACCCTTTTTTGCTTGTCTTGTCTTAGACAACCAGAGAAGAGGAAGAATAGGAGAATGAAGAGGAGGAGCAAGAGGAAGAGGAGGCACAAGAGGAAGAGGAGGAGCAAGAGGAAGAGGAAGAAAAGTAGAACTGCCCAGACGTACCTTTAACGTGTCCCCTCTGAGCTTTGTCTGGATCTGTCAGCTAGGGTGTAGATGCGGAGTGGAACCCGGAGACTATACAGTAGTGGCCGGTCATCCCTTGGCCGTGGACTGGTAGGACTGGACGACAGCTGTAGGTAGAGAGGGTAGAGGTTATAGTCAGATGTTGTGTCTGTACAGGGTTATCTCCAGAGCTGGTCCACTCCTCAATATAATCCGTCTCTCACTAAGTGAACAGAAGAGAGAAATAGAGTGGGCAAAGGCAAAAGGCAGCCTGATATAGATCATGTATCACACTGTGTTCAACTATTCATAATCCTGTCTCATCTAAAGAAATCACCCTTGACATTACACATTCCCTCCCCACCCCTCACTACCAACCCCCAGACCTAGTCTGTTAGACAGTATTGGGAGTATTTGCTAGACTTTGAGCCCTTAATGAAGAGAGCTAGTGTGTCCCCTGTGACAGAACTTCGCTAGTCTTTCTCTCTCTCTCTCTCTCTCTCTCTCTCTCTCTCTCTCTCTCTCTCTCTCTCTCTCTGTCTCTCTCTCTGTGTGTGTGTGTGTGTGTTTGTGCGTGAGAGTGAGAGTGAGTGTCTGTCTGTCTGTCTGTCTGTCTGTCTGTCTGTCTGTCTGTCTGTCTGTCTGTCTGTCTGTCTGTCTGTCTGTCTGCCTGCCTGTCTGTCTGTCAGTCTCCCTCCCTCCCAGTCTCCTCCCTCCCTCCCTCCCTCCCTCCCCCCTCCCTCCCTCCCTCCCTCCCTCCCTCCCTCCCTCCCTCCCTCCCAGAGAGCTGGCCTGGATAGAGGCCAGTCTTAATGCAGTGGAGAGCCTGGTCTGACAGTCCACAGCGCTGGGAGGTGGTGGAAATAGGAAGGGCGGCTCCGAAAGTGAATCGTGGGTAATGACATGGGCCGGACATCTGGGAGAAGTTAATTAAGAATGTGAGTATGTCAGTGTTTGTGTGTGTGTGAGAGGGGTTAGAGAGGATGAGGATGGAGGGGTTGAATAATGTCATTGAGCATTTGTAGAGAGCTGGTGTGTAGACTGGTCTCTCTGTGTTATCAGCCAAGGACAAGGTGCTGGCCACTTCAGGCTTCACGTCTGAGCGGGTTTGTGTCTTCCAAGCTTAATGAGCCTAGCTGCTTCAGTTAATTATTTATCTGTAGGAGCCAGTAGGAGCATCCTCATGGAGGGCTGAGAGGCACAAGAAACATTCAGTAACACTCAGCAGAAGCCAGCATTCAAATAATAGGCAATACATGGGCCCAAGGTTGGACCCGTGAAAGCAATATAACTATTTAACCATAGAGATACGTGTAGGAATGGACGATGTAAGAATGCATGTTAAAACTAACTGAACTGAGCCACGGACAAGAAGATCAGGAAGCATAATGAACACCGCTGGATGACTGTCCCAAATGGCACCCTATATCCCTATTAAAGTGCAATACTGTTGACCAGAGGCATGCAAAACAGTAGAGATTTAGATTAGACTGGACCCGTTGACACCCAAACTAAGGTAAGACATGCGTTTTGTTTGGAGGTCTCAAAAAAAAGCTGGTTAAAAAGAACAAAACACACATTGGGTTAGTTTAACCTAGCCCGTTAGGTCACAAACATCCCATTGTTTTATTAAAGTTGAGGAAAATAATTGCACTGTACAAACCTAAGATGAACATGAATGACATTTGCACTCAAGGGTGGCCAAAAAACGACAGCATGAAGCCACGCCAAACATGGGTTCACTTAACCATCAATTGTTTTTCTATTCACTTTCATGCTGGGTTGGCCCAGCAGATTGGTATTTAAAAAAAATAATATTCCATAGGTTAGTTTCCTATTTGGGGCTTGGCTTTCACATAGGTATTTCTGGCCACCCGTAAGAGTACATATCATTCCTGTTCCTGTTCATTATGTTATGTTTGTAAATTGAAAATTCAAATGTCATTTTAATATTTATGCATGTTATATGATTTTTATATACAATTAATAAAGTTAATGATGAACCCCTGCAGAGAATTCCTGGTGTGATTGGTGCCAGGTGTCTGACCTGCTGGGTGAATGGAGAAAATTGAAAATTGGTCAATCGAATCTCCTGTGCAGAGGCGATTAAAATAATGTCAAATTAGTGAGCAGTTGCATCACTGTCACAAAGCCACACCGCCCCACCCACTTTAGAAGTTCAGAACTCGAAAGTGTAGGCTGTAGAGAAAACTTTAAAAGAAAAATGATGAAACTAAATAATGAGGGTCTCTGTCATCATAATAGAGGTGTAGATTACATCTCACATCCCAGTAATCCAAGACTGCATGGGAATTCTGTTAATGTGACTCCGTGCAGCCAATGGCAATGTCCACTTTAGGTATAATGCCGGGAGCCACTTGTGGATTTGACAGCTCTAACGCAGTTCCACCCCCGACACGCCAAAACAACCGCTATGCGGATGTCAGCTAAAGCAGATCTGATTGAATAGAGCCCTCACTTGGGTTATTGAGCTGTGATCCACCGGTAAGATCAGAAGGCTGGAGGTGTGGCTTAGTATGGGCGTGACTTTCAGATTGTATTGTCAAAACATGTCAAAGGTCCTGAACAGACATTCTGATTCTATTTACCTAGCTCCGGGTTGTTTTGATTTTTGGAAACTGAACATCTTGGTGTAGCAGGTAAGCTAGCTAGCTAGCCAGAAATGTGACATGCGCGCTCATGCAATCATCTGCGTAAAATATCTATTCCATTTCCTTATCGGAAACGTTTTTGCGCAAGTGGTGGTGCTGTTAGGGTCAGTGCTATTTGGGATCCTTGGGATGTACCTTAATCTTAACCCCTACCTTAATTACGGCTAGCGGAACCCCTCGACAACATTCCGCTGAAAAGGAAGAGTGCGAAATTTCAGACATTCACAAGTGCAATACACCAAATTAAAGTTTAACTTCTTGTTAATCTACCCACCGTGTCCGATTTCAAAAAGGCTTTACAGGGAAAGCACAACATATGATTATGTTAGGTCAGAGCTTAGTCATAAAAAAACATACAGCCGTTTTCCAGCCAAAGGGAGGAAAATAGAGATAAAATGAATCACTAACCTTTGATGATCTTCATCAGATGGCACTCATAGGACTTCATGTTACACAATACATGTATGTTTTGTTCGATAAAGTTCATATTAAAAAAATTATATTTAGAAAATGCTGCCCCCTATCCCAAACAGGTTTGAACCCTTCTTAAGCCGTACCCTTACCTTAAACCTAACCACAACTCTTACCGTAGCGATTTAACATGTCAACTTCAATGGGGTAGAGTTGTACCAAGGATCACGGATAGCAGGGACCGTGCTGTTAACAGGTGTTCTGTCTAAATGTTAGAGCTGAATGATGTTCACAGGCAGTGATGCCAGTAGTATTCTGGATTTCTGAATCTGAGGTAAATTTCACCTCAGGCCCAGTCAAAAGTACTACACTATATAGCTGATAGGGTGCTACTAAAAGGGTGCTACTATTGCTACTTTATTATTATTATTTATTTATTCTATATACATTTATATTTATATTATTATATTATATATATTATTTATTATTATTACTTATGGAGTAAAACAAACATACAGTCAATAATACAGTAGAAAAATAAGTCTATATATACGATGTGAGCAAATGAGGTGAGATAAGGCAAAAAAAAGGCCATGGTGGCGAAGTAAATACAAAATAGCAAGTAAAACACTGGAATGGTAGATTTGCAGTGGAAGAATGTGTGAAGTAGAAATAGAAATAATGGGGTGCAAAGGAGCAAAAATAAATAAATAAATAAATACACAGTAAGGGTAGTTGTTTGGCCTAAATTATAGATGGGCTATGTACAGGTGCAGTAATCTGTGAGCTGCTCTGACAGCTGGTGCTTAAACCTAGTGAGGGAGATAAGTGTTTCCAGTTTCAGAGATTTTTGTAGTTCGTTCAGAGAACTGGAAGGAGAGGCAACCAAAGGAAGAATTGGTTTTGGGGGTGACCAGAGAGATATACCTGCTGGACGGCATGCTACAGCTGAGTGCTGCTATGGTGACCAGCGAGCTGGGATAAGGAGGGACTTTACCTAGCAGGGTCTTGTAGATGACCTGGAGCCAGTGGGTTTGCCGACGAGTATGAAGCGAGGGCCAGCCAACATTTACACATTACATTTAAGTCATTTAGCAGACGCTCTTATCCAGAGCGACTTACAAATTGGTGCGTTCACCTTAAGACATCCAGTGGAACAGCCACTTTACAATAGTGCATCTAAATCTTTTAAGGGGGGTGAGAAGGATTACTTTATCCTATCCTAGGTATTCCTGAAAGAGGTGGGGTTTCAGGTGTCTCCGGAAGGTGGTGATTGACTCCGCTGTCCTGGCGTCGTGAGGGAGTTTGTTCCACCATTGGGGGGCCAGAGCAGCGAACAGTTTTGACTGGGCTGCGCGGGAACTGTACTTCCTCAGTGGTAGGGAGGCGAGCAGGCCAGAGGTGGATGAACGCAGTGCCCTTGTTTGGGTGTAGGGCCTGATCAGAGCCTGGAGGTACTGAGGTGCCGTTCCCCTCACAGCTCCGTAGGCAAGCACCATGGTCTTGTAGCGGATGCGAGCTTCAACTGGAAGCCAGTGGAGAGAGCGGAGGAGCGGGGTGACGTGAGAGAACTTGGGAAGGTTGAACACCAGACGGGCTGCGGCGTTCTGGATGAGTTGTAGGGGTTTAATGGCACAGGCAGGGAGCCCAGCCAACAGCGAGTTGCAGTAATCCAGACGGGAGATGACAAGTGCCTGGATTAGGACCTGCGCTGCTTCCTGTGTGAGGCAGGGTCGTACTCTGCGGATGTTGTAGAGCATGAACCTACAAGAACGGGCCACCGCCTTGATGTTTGTTGAGAACGACAGGGTGTTGTCCAGGATCACGCCAAGGTTCTTAGCGCTCTGGAAGGAGGACACAATGGAGTTGTCAACCGTGATGGCGAGATCATGGAACGGGCAGTCCTTCCCCGGGAGGAAGAGCAGCTCCGTCTTGCCGAGGTTCAGCTTGAGGTGGTGATCCGTCATCCACACTGATATGTCTGCCAGACATGCAGAGATGCGATTCGCCACCTGGTCATCAGAAGGGGGAAAGGAGAAGATTAATTGATAATTAATAACCAACGAGAGCGTACAGGTCGCAGTGGTGGATAGTATACGTTTTGGTGACAAAACGGATGGCACTGTGATAGACTGCATCCAATTTAACTTCTTGCGTCGAGCCATCCCGGATCCGGGATCGTGAATACAGCCTCAAGCTCATTACCATAATGCAACGTTAACTATTCATGAAAATCGCAAATGAAATGAAATAAATATGCTAGCTCTCAAGCTTAGCCTTTTGTTAACAACACTGTCATTTCAGATTTTCAAAAATATGCTTCTCAACCATAGCAAAACAAGCATTTGTGTAACAGTATTGATAGCTATTGATAGCTAGCGTTAGCATTTAGCGTTAGCATTCAGCAGGCAACATTTTCACAAAAAACAGAAAACCATTCAAATAAAATCATTTACCTTTGAAGAACTTCAGATGTTTTCAATGAGGAGACTCCCAGTTAGATTTAGGAGAAATCGGTCCGTTTTCTGCGTCATGTTTGACTACCAAAAAAACTTTTTTCCACATTAACTCCATAATATCGACTGAAACATGGTAAATATTGTTTAGAATCAATCCTCAAGGTGTTTTTCACATATCTCTTCATGATATATCGTTCCTGGAATTCTCCTCTCTGTCTCAATCACATGGATGAATGCGAGCAGCTTGGAGATTACGCAGCAATTTCAACAAAGGACACCGGGCGGACACCTGGTAAATGTAGTCTCTTATGGCCAATCTTCCAATGATATGCCTACAAATACGTGACAATGCTGCAGACAACTTGGAGAAACGATAGAAAGGGCAGGCTCATTCCTGGCGCTTTCACAGCCATATAAGGAGACAATGAAAAACAGAGCCTCAAAAATCCTGCTCATTTCCTGTTTGAAGTTTCATCTTGGTTTCGCCTGTAGCATCAGTTCTGGGGCACTCACAGATAATATCTTTGCAGTTTTGGAAACATCAGAGTGTTTTCTTTCCAAAGCTGTCAATTATATGCATAGTCGAGCATCTTTTTGTGACAAAATATTGCGCTTAAAACGGGCACGTTTTTTTATCCAATAATGAAATTGGATAAAGTGGTTAATGAGTAGGGTATTGGAGGCTATTTTGTAAATGACATCGCCGAAGTTGAGGATCGGTAGGATGGTAGCAGGCGGCAACGGTGAGAGACTTGTTTTTAGAGAGGTTGATTTTTAAAAGTAGAAGTTCAAATTGTTTGGGTACAGACCTGGATAGTAGATAGTCGATAGTAGGACAGAATAGGCTGGTATTTGGGACACCCACCAGCTCCAGAGTACCTGCTGTCTGCCTGACCCATAGAGTGGCGTTGACAGCTCTTAGAGGTAATGATAGACACCTGCTCTGTCTTATACAAAAGACCCCAGAACGCCATGTTAATGCCAGAAAATGGACCACTATGCTGAGATTGAGGGGTTAGGGAGAGAGAGAGAGAGAGAGAGAGAGAGAGGGAGAGAAGAGAGATAGAGAGAGAAGGGGGGGAGTGAGAAAGAGAGAACAGAAGGTTGAGAAAGAGAGGGAGGGTCCTGACCTTACTTTCCATTTTACTTTCCACCGGAGTGGCCCAGTCTTTCCCTCTCTCCCACCCCCCTCTCCCCCGGCAACATCAGGGGTCTCATATCCATTTTCCACTTATGCACTTCCATTCTCTTACCCCCACTTTTCCATCTACTCCTGGCCTCCTTCTGTCTCCTCCTAGCATCCCCAGCCACCACTGCCAGCAGAATTAGGGTGCAATTAATGTCATGGCTGATGGCAGTGGTTATGTTAAACTAACTGACTCCTGTCCTGACTGTCTGACTCCCCAGTTTAAGCACATTTATTCCATTATTCATTAAGGCTGCAGAACGGAACTCAGAGTTGGATTTACTGTCAGATGGAGAAACCGGTGTCAGGTAGAAATGGCTGGGCTGTCCAGAGAACCACTGAGGAGAAAGGAGATACACAGAGTCCTAGATACTGTAGGTACGGTTTTATGTGTGTGTGTGTTTGTGTATGTGTGTGTTTGTGTGTGCATGTGTGCGTATGTACTGGAAATCCCCTTTAGTGCCTTACAGATGTTTAGCATTGGGGATAGATATGTCCCTTGGGCCAATTGAGATATCACGTATGACTAATAAATGTCAGCTAATTACAATAGCTCCCGCCTTGGGCCAATCAGTTTAATTTTGGCAGGATGCATCATTCACCCAAGTTTAGTCAAAATCGCCCCGGTGCCTATTGCGTGTGAATAATGTACGAATGAACGTACGGAAGGAGATTGATCCATTTCATCGCGGGGGACGATTGACAATGTGCTTAGTGCCGACGCTGTTACACTTTGTCAGTGTTATGCCATAACACCTTATATAGTATTTTTAACACTGGGAGTACAAAACATTACGAACACCTGCTATTTCCATGGCAGACTGACCAGGTGATTCCATTTGAAAGCTATGATCTCTTATTGATGTTAAATCCACTTCAATCATTTTAGATGCCTTGAGACAATTGAGACATGGATTGTGTATGTGAACCATTTAGATGGTAAATGAGAAAGACAAAATATGTGCCTTTGAACTGGGTATGGCACCGGTTTGAGTGTGTTCAAGAACTGTAAGGCTGCTGGCTTTTTCACACTCAACAGTTTCCCGTGTGTATCAAGAGGACATCGGCCAACTTGACACAACTGTGGGAAGCATTGGAGTCAACGTGGGCCAGGATCCCTGCGGAACACTTTTGACACCGTGTAGTCCAATTTAGGTTGTTCTGAGGTCAAAAATGAGGTCCGTGCAATTCACTATTAGGATGGTGTTTCTAATGTTTGGTGCACTTAGTGTACAGTTTGAAATAATAATGTACATCATATAGTACTTTTAAGCATTACACCAAAAGGTCTGCATTACTCTACAAGTTCTACAAGTGCATTACTACACAAGTTCTACAAGTGCATTACTCTACAAGTTCTACAAGTGCATTACTCTACAAGTTCTACAAGTGCATTACTCTACAAGTTCTACAAGTGCATTACCCTACAATTTCTACAAGTGCATTACCCTACAAGTTCTACACATGCATTACTCTACAAGTTCTACAAGTGCATTACTCTACAAGTTCTACAAGTGCATTACTCTACAAGTTCTACAAGTGCATTACTCTACAAGTTCTACAAGTGCATTACTCTACAACTTCTACAAGTGCATTACTCTACAAATTCTACAAGTGCATTACTCTACAAGTTCTACAAGTGCATTACTCTACAAGTTCTACAAGTGCATTACGCTACAAGTTCTACAAGTGCATTACTCTACAAGTTCTACAAGTGCATTACTCTATAAGACTGGCCATTTTGAGCCTGTAATCGAACATACAAAATGCTTATGCTCCAGATAACTCGTCTAAAGAAGGCCAGTCTTATTGCTTCTTTAATCAGAACAACAGTTTTCAGCTGTGCTAACATAATTGCAAAAGGGTTTTCTAATGATCAATTAGCCTTTTAAAATGATAAACTTGGATTAGCTAACACAACACGCCATTAGGACATAGGAGTGATGGTTGCTGATAATGGGCCTCTGTACGCCTATGTAGATATTCCATTAATAAAAATCACCCGTTTCCTGCTACAATAGTCATTTACAACATTTACAATATCTACACTGTATTTGTGATGTGTTTGATGTTATTTTAACAGGCAAAAAATGGGCTTTTCTTTCAAAAACAAGGACATTTCTAAGTGACCCCAAACTTTTGAACGGTAATGTACATTTACATTGAATTCATTTAGCAGACATAGTGCCACACCATAGTGCCATCAGATTTTTGATACCAATCTAGGGTGCTAGGGGACACAATATTGTGAACAACTATAAAGAAATGGTATATAAAAGTATTTTGGATTTTGTTTATACAAATGATAGCTTTTGAAAGTATCTTGCTACAAAGTACATTGGAGTGCAATTCAGCCCAGTGTAATACAACATACAAAATACTCAGTAAATAAAATACATATTCGATCAGAAATACTGCCCAGTTAGTCTATTCATAGTGAGTCTATTCACTTCCATTCACAACACACAATGTCTGTGATCCATTCAGAGGCTTGCTGAGGTTTCCCAGGCCAGGCTGGTTTTGATGGCAGTACAGAGGGCTCAGTACAGAGGGCTCCTCTAGGTCTCATTTGGCTGCTGTTCTGTCCGCTAGGCTTACACACTCTTTCTGTGGCCAACACAGATGAATAAAGGAAAGGAAATAAATGGATTTAATTAATTGTAGATAAAACAAAAGGCTTAAATTTTCCTCCAACTCCATTTTCTTTTCAGGATGACTGTTGGGAGACCCTGGGTCTCGGTTGCTGCTGTTGCAGGCCAGAAAATATAAATACACTGCTCAAAAAAATAAGGGGAACACTTAAACAACACAATGTAACTCCAAGTCAATCACACTTCTGTGAAATCAAACTGTCCATTTAGGAAGCAACACTGATTGACAATACATTTCACATGCTGTTGTGCAAATGGAATAGACAACAGGTGAAAATTATAGGCAATTAGCAAGACACCCCCAATAAAGGAGTGGTTCTGCAGGTGGTGACCACAGACCACTTCTCAGTTCCTATGCTTCCTGGCTGATGTTTTGGTCACTTTTGAATGCTGGCGGTGCTTTCACTCTAGTGGTAGCATGAGACGGAGTCTACAACCCATACAAGTGGCTCAGGTAGTGCAACTCATCCAGGATGGCACATCAATGCGAGCTGTGGCAAGAAGGTTTGCTGTGTCTGTCAGCGTAGTGTCCAGAGCATGGAGGCGCTACCAGGAGACAGGCCAGTACACCAGGAGACGTGGAGGAGGCCGTAGGAGGGCAACAACCCAGCAGCAGGACCGCTACCTCCCCACCTTTGTGCAAGGAGGAGCAGGAGGAGTACTGCCAGAGCCCTGCAAAATGACCTCCAGCAGGCCACAAATGTGCATGTGTCTGCTCAAACGGTCAGAAACAGACTCCATGAGGGTGGTATGAGGGCCCGACATCCACAGGTGGAACACCAAGATTGGCAAATTCACCACTGACGCCCTGTGCTCTTCACAGATGAAAGCAGGTTCACACTGAGCACATGTGACAGAGTCTGGAGATGCCGTGGAGAACGTTCTGCTGCCTGCAACATCCTCCAGCATGACCAGTTTGGCGGTGGGTCAGTCATGGTGTGGGGTGGCATTTCTTTGGGGGGCCGCACAGCCCTCCATGTGCTCGCCAGAGGTAGCCTGACTGCCATTAGGTACCAAGATGAGATCCTCAGACCCCTTGTGAGACCATATGCTGGTGCGGTTGGCCCTGGGTTCCTCCTAATAAAAGACAATGCTAGACCTCATGTGGCTGGAGTGTGTCAGCAGTTCCTGCAAGAGGAAGGCATTGATGCTATGGACTGGCCCGCCCGTTCCCCAGACCTGAATCCAATTTAGCACATCTGGGACATCATGTCTCGCTCCATCCACCAAAGCCACGTTGCACCACAGACTGTCCAGGAGTTGGCGGATGCTTTAGTCCAGGTCTGGGAGGAGATCCCTCAGGAGACCATCTGCCACCTCATCAGGAGCATGCCCAGGCGTTGTAGGGAGGTCATACAGGCACGTGGAGGCCACACACACTACTGAGCCTCATTTGAACTTGTTTTAAGGACATTACATCAAAGTTGGATCAGCCTGTAGTGTGGTTTTCCACTTTACTTTTGAGTGTGATCCAAATCCAGATCCAGACCTCCAAATCCAGACCTCCATGAGTTGATACATTTGATTTCCATTGATCATTTTTGTGTGATTTTGTTGTCAGCACATTCAACTATGTAAAGAAAAAAGTATTTAATAAGAATATTTCATTCATTCAGATCTAGGATGTGTTATTTTAGTGTTCCCTTAATGTTTTTGAGCAGTATATATATATATATATATATATATATATATATATATAGAGAGAGAGAGAGAGAGAGAGAGAGAGAGAGAGAGAGAGAGAGAGAGAGAGAGAGAGAGAGAGAGAGAGAGAGAGAGAGAGAGGATCAGAAGCATGGCTTAGTAGGGACCTAGCTTTCAGACAGTGTTTTTTTGGCTACCCATGAGAGTAATCATAAACAAACAAACTACTACATTTATATTAAAATACTTAATTAGCAAAAATATTAAAGAACTCCAAAATTCATAGCATTATATTACTTGCTAGATATGCATAGACAGACATTGTGTAAGCCTTCGTATAGCTACAACAGTGTCAGAGCATCCCTGAACAACACATGAACTGGAATGACGTTTGCTCTCAAGGTCGGACAAAAATAACTCAGTGAAAAACACGCCCCTACTAAGCCACGCCTCCAGTCTTCTGATCTGACCCGGTGGATCATAGTTCAGTAACCCAGCATTAACAACCCAACATAAAGAAAATAATGAGTTGTTTGTGACCCAACTGGCTGGGTCAAAATAACCCAACATGTGTTCTGTCCAATATTTACCTAAATTGGGATATTTTTAACCCAGCATTTTTTTTCTCCCGGAGAGAGCTCACGGCACACGCCAAACCGTTTCAAGAAAATCAGAAAATAAATCTATTTAAAGGGGAGGGGAGCCACATGGCTCTGCCTCTAGAGTGGCACAACGCTGGAAGCCAGTCATTAAGGTGATATGTGCCAAGGTCTGCTCTAACAAAGGCCTCTAATGTGCCTGTCGCCAAGGCACACACACACACACACAAGCCGAGCCTGTTTGTGATGTCACTCATTGCGATACTGCTAGTTCCAGGAGGGGCGTCACACAGCACGTGTCTCGTGTCGGGAGACCTGGGGTCCGGGAGAGGGTGTGTGTGTGTTTGCTTATCACTGTGATGGGGCTGGAGGTTTGTGTGGTCCCTCTCTGTTATACTCGTCTCTTTCAGTTACTTCTGCTTTTTAGATTGATACAGTAGGGGGCACCCTGGCATCCACATCGTGGCGGCGTCTTTGTTGGCTTGCTGGTTTTATACCGTACAATGGCATGAGAAGGGGGAGAGAAGGGGCACTCTTTGTTTGTTGGTTGTCTTGCTGTGTGTTGCCACTGCTCTCTCTCTCTCCCTCTCTCTCTCTCTCTCTCTCTCTCTCTCTCTCTCTCTCTCTCTCTCTCTCTTTGCATCATCCTGGACAAGCTCCGCTGATGACAACCAAGGAGGCTTAGAGGTACCTTGTTCAATCTTTCCCTCTGAACACACAATCGTCCTAGCATAGCTACATTATAGTATCTGGGCAGGCATGTGTTGTGGGGATGAGACCTGGGGATTTACGAGAACAATGCAGTGTAAGTGCTGCTGAACAGAGGCAGGGAGCTTGTGCCACCGTTCCGATAGCAGCCAAACACCCATTGTAAGCACACACGTTGAAAGCTGCCCCAAACTATTCTCAAGATGGTGACGTGCCATTGTCACCTTCACAGATTTTTTTCCAGCCCCCAAAATGCACATATATGAGACACAAAGTAGTAAATAGCATAAGATGTTACTTTTATCTCAAATAAATTAAGCATAATGTAAAGAGTGAGAGCCACAACGATATGTGTATTGTTTTAGTGTGTCTGTGTGCTCAAAAATATGTGAATTGGTGTGCATTTTGATGTCTTATGTATCTGTGTACTTGTCTGTGTGAGCGTGTGTGTGATCTCGCGTCTGTGTGTGTGTGTGCAAAAGTAGGAAACTAACCTAAAAAATATGGGTTAAAAAGAATGCTTAAGAGTCTATTGATGCACCCATATGTCAATCTAAGCAACATAACACATGTAAATGTGTCAGTTTAAGCTAGAGATATTTGTTTTTATGCATGGGCTGTGTCTCAATCCGCCTCATCCGCCTATGTTGCCCTTCCGCATCTATGACAAGATCAGTCTTCTCACAAACAACTCTGAGCAGTTTGGCCTGGAAAACTAATATGACCCTTCAATGGAAAGATGAGACTCTCACGAATATGATGGTTTGCTCACAGGATTCGTCTGAAGGCAAACCCATACAAATGAATGGAAGTATTGAGGGAGTTTTGTGCCAACAAAAATAAGGGGTTAAATATGTATCCAAAAATACAAACATCTTTCCTGAGCTTTCCTGTAATGCCCAGATTTAGGACAGTCACTTCAAAACCTTATTCCTCATGACTTTTTTGCAATTTTCTAAATGTGCTATTCAATGTAGATAGTCACAAAGGCCAAATTCAATATTTAGTCAAATGATTTTTGTTTAAATATTTTTACACATTATTTATTATAATGTAAAACTGTATTATTTAAATATTATAACAAAGTGTTAACTGACTCAGAATTGGGATATGCATAGGCACTTAAGCAGCTCATGGTCTTGAGTAAGCCTCATTAAAACTACAAAAGTATCAGTGCTCAACCTTCACATATCTTGACAATACAACAGAACAAATGAACCGGATTGACATTTACTCTCACGGGTTATCATAAAGAACTAGCCAAAAGCCATGCCCCTACTAAGCCACACCTCCAGTTTTCTGATCTGACCTGTTGGATCACAGCCAGGGATGGGACATAAAATGACAAATTACTACAAAATATCCTAAAGACCAATGTATAAAAATAAAACATAATCTACTTTTGCTAAGTATTATATATCATTAAAATACATTTATTTTGTATTTTAATGAAAGACAGAAATGAATTTGCAACTAGCTGGGAAAACAGCACCAATATTCCCAGTAACGGTTAGAGAAACGTCTTGCTATGACTGGTATATGTTGTTGTTTATCTACCTTAGTTTAATTCACTGTCTCTCTGGATAAGAGCATCTGCAGAAATGACTTAAAGGTAAATGTATATGTTAAAATTAACAACCACAATGCACACTGGGTATTATCATTGGCCTTGTTTTAGGGTGGAGATCAATATATTAATACTCAGCATGCTGTGCAATTGTTCATTTTTACATATACATATACTGTACATGTACAATTAGTTCATTTAGCAGACACTCTTATCACACCATAGTGCCATCCGACTTTTGATACCAATGTAGGGTGAAAGAGGCCCACAAAATTGTGAACCAGTATATAAAAAATTGTAAATAAAAGTATTGTGTATTTCAAAAACACAAATGACATTTTCCGAAAGTACTGTATCTTGTTGCAAAATGCATTGGAGGGTAGTTCAGCCCAATGTAATACAACATACATAAATACTCAGGAGTAATTCTGTTCGGTCAAAATAACCGAACATGTGTACCTTCCAATATTTACCCAAATTGAGTTGTTTTTAACCCATCGTTTTTTTAGTGTAGGGAAGCATGAGACTGTGAGCTTTCTGCTCAATTAAGCAATACGGCTAGAGGAGGTGGGAGTTTGACATCCATTGGGCTCACAAGTGATTGTGACAGGAATTGAGGCAGGAAGAAAGAAAAACATGAAAGAATTTGCGTAGCTCTGACTAATAAGTGGCAGTAGGACTGTAGCCAAATAGAAGGACCTGAATGAGGAATAGGAGATTGTTTCAAGTCCCAGCTCTAAATATGATGTGATTGTGATGATGAATTGTATGTTTGTGGAAGAAGAAATTGTTTCCTTCTCAAGTGAAATGTCTTAAATGGAAGGGAGTCTGTTTGTGGTTGATAGTTCAGGCCATAGTTGCGTTTTGTCTAAAATATGGAATTAATTGGGTATTATAAACTGGGTGTTTTGAGCCCTGAATTCTGTTTGGCTGAAAGTCATGGTATATCAGACTGTATACCACGGTTATGACAAAACATTTAGTTTTATTCTAATTATGTTGGTAACCAGTTTATAATAGCAATAAGGCTCCTCGGGGGTTTGTGATATGGCCAATATACCACGGCTAAGGGCTGTGTCCAGGCACTCTGTGTTGCGTCGTGCATAAGAACAGGTCTGAGCCGTGGTATATTGGCCATATACCACACCTTCTCTGGCTTTATTGCTTAAATAGAGTTGACTAATGCTTGGCTGTTGCAGCCTGGTTTGATTGTTGTTTACTGTGAGCTGTGTAGGTGTAATAGTAGAATAGCTGTTATTCACACCAAAGCTTTGTCATAACACACAACCCACTCAGATCAGCTGTTGTCATATTCCACATTATTATCTTTTGTTCTATTTCTACCTTTTAGAGTCCTGCCTTTATGCCGTTTCACAATTGTGACCACAAAGCGACAAATTATAGGGCCTGCGTCCCAAATGGCACCCTACCCCCTAAACAGTGCACTACTTTTGACCAGAGCTGGTCATTATAGCGTTTGTTATCCTACTAATGATAATGACACGTTTAGAAAAGTAATTCAAATGGAACACCAACATGGTAATTACTAGACGTGATTAAAATGTCATAAATGTACATTACTACTATACATAGGCTACCTTTACCATGTCCTTATCATGGAGAAAATATAGGAGACTCAGTGTTGTGGTTTGGGAAGCATAGAGCACATGGGAGAGAACAAT